>NW_027195055.1:455000-563714 GCF_038502225.1 Cherax quadricarinatus
TTTTTCACAATTTATGGTGTTGCGTTATATAGTGAAACTTCATTTTAACATTAATAGGTGTTAGGAGCCGTTTTCCTAAATGATGCAGCAGAAATTGATCTCTATACAATGATTACTGTACAGTTATTACTGTACAATGTTTACTGTACAGTGATCACTCAGTCATATCTCATGATTGTTATAATAGTCATGACAGATTGCAGCAGAAAAGGGTACAGTTTATGGATGTAGAAGAAGTGGTGACAGGAGGTACATGATATTAGAATTAATGAGACTCAAATACTACAGAAAGAAGAGGGCAGAATTCCTGGGCTTAATAGTAGACAACAGTTATTACAACCCAGGATTCCAAATGACCTGTTATCCTGGGTTTAAAGGGAGCAAAATAAACACAGCAGAAAAGTTTTGACTTATTTTATCCTTCACCAATTTAGAACAGCAGTACGTACACTATGTACACTATGTACAGTGATAGGTATTATTGCACTCCATGGTAAGCAAGGCAGAATAGAAGCCACAAGAGAGCAGACCGTGCTTCAACCAGCTCTAAAATGGGAATGACAAGGGCAGACAAGAGAGTGGTACCCACATAACCTCTGTGATTGCCAAAAACATCTTCTTATTGGCTGGAACCTGGTTACTAGTTGAACGACGGGGCCCCATTGTCAACCCTCAGCTACCTGGTTCGCTGGTTGGGGGAGACAGCCTGTAAATGAGGGTGTGTACATGTGCTGAATAAAGGTTACGTACTCTTTGCATGCCACACCCCCACCCCGAGAAGGCTCAGGATTAGGTTGCCACCTCCCAGTGGTAACCGTGCCATCATGGCACAAAATAATGGGACCACCTTTCATCTCAACCATCCAACTCTTAGAGCTCAGCTTTTCTCGTGACAAAAAGCCAAACCCTAAACTCAGAGCAAAACAGCAGACAGACGGGCTAGCTTAGGTCCAAGATACAGGCGGACGGTAGCCCGCATCCCCTCACTAAAAAAAAAACCCCACACCAGGGGATAAAAAAAAAAAGAGCTTGGAAGGGGTTACCACAAGTAACCTAACACATCCTAACCTAATATACAATTATAAATAATATTAGATTCTAGATAAGGAATCTGCCAACATATTTTCTTTGCCAGCAATATGTACAATTTTCAAAAAATAGGGTTGCAGTCTTAATGTCCAACGCATGAGCCTTGTGTTGTGGTTCTTCATGGATTGGAGATATACTAGAAGATTGTGATCACTGTAGACAGTGACCACCTGTGATGTCTGGCCCACATAAACATCGAAATGCTCCAAAGCCAGTACCAGAGCGAGGGCTTCTTTTTCAGTGGTAGAGTAAGCCCTCTGATGCGGCTGGAATTTGGCTGAAAAATAGGCTACAGGCTGCAACTCCTCGTTCCTGTTTTGCAATAGTACTGCCCCAACCCCAGACTCTCAAGCATCAACCTGTAATGAAAAAGGTTTGGAGAAGTCTGGAGACAAAAGAATGGGTGCAGTACACAATAATCTTTTTGCTTTATCAAAAGCACTCTGACATTCTGGGGTCCTATTAAAGGGAACTTTGTGACTGGTAAGAGAGGTAAGAGGGGCTACAATATCTGAGAAATTCTTACAGAATCTTCTGTAAAATCCTATCATGCCTAGGAAACGTTGAAGAGATTTCCTATCATGAGGAACTGGATAATCTTTAATGGCAAGAACTTTAGCAAGTTTAGGAGCAACTTTACCACTACCTACTTCATGGCCTAGAAAAGTGATAGTGGCCTGGCCAAAGGAAGATTTAGATAAATTAACAGTTAGATGGGAACTCTGAAAGGTCTCAAAAAGAGCCTTAAGTCTAAATAGGTGTTGATCCCAAGTATCAGACACCACAACAATATCATCCAGGTATGCTGCCGTGCCTTCAAGTCCTTTAATAGCCTGATGGATAAGTTTCTGGAATGAAGAGGGGGAATTTTTCATTCCGAAGGGGGTAACTCTATATTGATAATGACATCCTGGAATTACGAAGGCAGAGATTTCCTTCGCCTTATCCGTCAAAGGTACCTGATAGTAACCTTTAAGATCTAACTTGGACACAAAAGTAGCTTTACCCACAAAGTCGATTACGTCATCCAGATGAGGAAGAGGGTAAGCATCTGTGATTGTGACCTCATTCACCTTACGGTAGTCTGTACACATACGAAACCCTCCATCAGCTTTTTAACAAGGATGCACGGTGAAGCCCATGGACTAGATGCCTTCTCCACTAAACCATGCTCTTAAAGAAATTCTACTTCCTGCTGAAGTAGCCTTTGCTTTTCAGGATTAGCTCTGTAGGGGGAGAGTTTAATAGGTTTAGAGTTTCCCACATCTACATCATGAAAACCTAACGTACATTTTTTCGGCACATCCGAAAAAATATCAGGGTATGACTGTAGAAGCTCAGTTAAACTTGTTGCTTGCGTTTCAGATAGTCCCTCCATTAAAGAGCTAGGGTCCTTGAGGAGGACAGAGTTTGAAAGTTTAACATTAATTTCAGAAATAGAGTGCAAAGAGTCAGAGTCGTCCTTAGAGGAAGAGGACAGAGTCATTACTGGGACTTTATCTGGTGTATGAAAAGATTTTAATTGATTAATGTGGTAAGTTTTAGTTTTTGAGGTCTTATCAATGGGAGCTACCACATAATTTACATCAGATAATTTACTTACAATTTGCATAGGTCCTGTAAATCTAGCTTTCAAGGTGTGGCCAGGTATAGGTTCCTGCACCAACACCTTGTCTCCTGGATGGAAGGAACAGAATTGTGCACTTCTGTCATACCTCTGTTTCATCATATTTTGAGCTGTCTTTAGGTTAGCCTTGGCTAACTGATGTGCCACCTGCAACCTTGAAGACCGGTTGTAGTGTTGAGCTATCGTCTTCTCCCATCCATCCTTCTTTGAGCACCCGAAAAGGACCTCGTACATTGTGCCCAAAGATCAGCTCAAATGGACTATACCCGGTAGACTCTTGCACCGTTTCTCGCACTGAGAACAGCAACAAAGGTAGTGATTCATCCCAGTCTGTAGGAAAATGCATACAAAAAGTTCTCATCATGGTTTTTAACGTCTGATGGAATTTTTCCAAGGCGCCTTGAGACTGAGGATGATACGCAGTGGATAAGTTGTGGATTATCCCTAACCTACTTAATGCTTCCCTAAATGCTTTGGCAGTGAAGTTAGTACCTTGATCACTTCGAATAGTTTTAGGAATGCCAAAACAAGAAATAAATTTTGTTAAAGCTTTGAGAATAGCTTTAGTATTAATACTGCGCATGGGAATTGCTTCAGGATATCTAGTTACTCTATCCATAATGGTAAATAAATACTGATTTCCCGACTTTGACCTAGGTAGTGGACCTACACAATCTATAATTAAATCTGCAAAAGGTTCTCCATCAGCAGGTATTGGTTGGAGAGGTGCAGGTTTAATGGAATGTCCAGGTTTCCCTACTTGCTGACATTCTCGGCAACACCGGATATGATTCTTCACATCCTGCTTTAATTTTGGCCAATAAAATTCTTTTGCGATTCTATATAAGGTTTTAGTAATTCCTAAGTGACCTCCTAATGAAGTATTATGAGCTATATTCAATATTTGAGGTCTAAACTTTGTTGGAACCACTAACCTGTCAGACAATTGCTGGCCCTCTATCTCCTTACCAGTCTCAGTGCAGATCAAATAATCGTTTTTAAGTTTATACTTGACCGGATGATCCAGAGAGGATTTACCCATGGCTGCCTGAAAAGCGAAATTTAAAGAAAGGTCCTTTCGTTGTTCCTCCCGGAAGGACAGTCCCTCGGGCATGGAAACAGAGATATCTGGCAATCCTGCAACCTGGGAATAGGAAGGCTTGATCGGGGTCTGTTCACTTGATTTACAACGCTCCGGCCGGTGTGCCTCGTAAAACAACGTGGCTATTCCGAGATCAGAGTCATCCAAGGATAGGTCAACATTCTCACCAGACAACCCTTGGGATGTTGCCCGAGTTATGGCCAACATCGGAAAAGAATTAATCATTATGGGTTCAGGACACACACTAGCAGTGGTAATGTTATTACCCAGTAATAACATGGCATCTTTCATGGGGAATCCTTTGGATACACCCACAGTCAAGTACGCAGTGTAATATTTGCACTGTACATAAATTTTATGCAAAGGGACAGAATATATAGCTCCTCCAAATGCTTTCAATAAAACAGAGGAATTCAAGAAAGTGTTCTTTGAAAGGGGTAATATTCCCCCTCTTATAAGTGAGCAATATGCTCCAGTATCTCTAAAAGGTTTTGACTTCAGTTGTTTCGGAGTTTTCCTGAAGGGAAATAAGACTCTTACAATAATAAGGGGCCATCCCTTTTTCTACTTCTCTCGGGGACATGTTACTAGGGATATTAGAGATTTTCCCAATGGGTTGGGGTTTGTGGGGGCAGTTGGGACGGATGTGACCTACTTGGTTACAGAGGAAGCAGACGACAGGCTTGCCCTTTACTCCCTGCTGATGTTGCAACTGGTGTCGCTCTGGCTGGTGTCTCTCTGGATACTGTTGTCGAGATGCACCATGTTGAGTAGTTTGTCTCTCACCAGGTGGACCATAAGTTGAGAAGCGTGGCTCACCAGGTGACTTAGTTAGCTGATGTAGACGTTCTCCCTCTGGCTGGCACTTCATTCTCCAAGGTTGACGATCTCTGCACATGCCAGGCTGTTGAAAAGAGGGACAGGACCGCTTGGACAAGGAGCGGTTAGTTTCAAAGGTATCAGCCAACCTGGCTGCCTCCAATGCAGTGGTTAAGTCATGATCCTGCAGAAAGACTCGAACCTCTGATCCCACAGATTCCAGCAGGTTGTCTATCAGAATAAGCTGAACCAGATCCTCAAAGGTTGCAACACCACTTGCTTTATACCAGCTGGTAAAAGCTTTGGTCTGCTGTCGCACAAAATCAACCAGGGATTAACCAAGCTGTCGCCTGCCTAATTTAAACAACTTTCTATATTTAGCTGGGATACATGTATATGCTCCCAAAACTGTGGTCTTCACTACTTTATAATCAGAAAATTCAGTGTCATTTAACACTGACGTAAATTCCTATGCCTTACCAAACAATGCTGTGTGAACCAACGATTCCCAATGCTGTTCCAGCCACCTCAAGGCTCGAGCCTGATTTTCGAAGCTTTCAAAAAATTGTTCTGGTTCGGCCTCATTAAAGCGGGGAACAAGCTGTACTGCTTTCTGTAAACAGAAGTCATCTACAGAATGCAAAAACTGCCTCCTTTCTTTTTCCCTATCAAATTCTTCTTTTGCAAATGCTCTCTGTTCCCTAGCCTGCTGAAGATTGATTTTTGCCAGCTCAAGTGCCAATGCTGCTGATTCACCTCGAGACAACCCTGCTGCACTATAATGACGATTTTGCTCCGTTGATATATCATCTTCCTCCTGCGAGAACATAGCTCCCGTTGAGGGAGAAGTCTGATGTGCCATCTCTTCTTCTCAAAGTTTGTCAGTAATCAGTGAGCGCAGTTGCGCCGCTGTGAGAGTGCATTCGTAATTAATGCCAATGGAATGAGCAATTTGCCAACAACGCTGTTGGGACAATTTAGGTAGGTTAAACAAAGTATATGCCGACACCAGACGTCTGACTCGTCTAGGTGGCATACCACAATGTATGAGTTATTCGCTATTACCTGGAGTTTACCTGGAGAGAGTTTCGGGGGTCAACGCCCCCGCGGCCCGGTCTGTGACCAGGCCTCCTGGTGGATCAGCGCCTGATCAACCAGGCTGTTGCTGCTGGCTGCACGCAAACCAACGTACGAGCCACAGCCCGGCTGATCAGGAACTGACTTTAGGTGCTTGTCCAGTGCCAGCTTGAAGACTGCCAGGGGTCTGTTGGTAATCCCCCTTATGTGTGCTGGGAGGCAGTTGAACAGTCTCGGGCCCCTGACACTTATTGTATGGTCTCTTAACGTGCTAGTGACACCCCTGCTTTTCATTGGGGGGATGGTGCATCGTCTGCCAAGTCTTTTGCTTTCGTAGTGAGTGATTTTCGTGTGCAAGTTCGGTACTAGTCCCTCTAGGATTTTCCAGGTGTATATAATCATGTATCTCTCCCTCCTGCGTTCCAGGGAATACAGGTTTAGAAACCTCAAGCGCTCCCAGTAATTGAGGTGTTTTATCTCCGTTATGCGCGCCGTGAAAGTTCTCTGTACATTTTCTAGGTCCGCAATTTCACCTGCCTTGAAAGGTGCTGTTAGAGTGCAGCAATATTCCAGCCTAGATAGAACAAGTGACCTGAAGAGTGTCATCATGGGCTTGGCCTCCCTAGTTTTGAAGGTTCTCATTATCCATCCTGTCATTTTTCTAGCAGATGCGATTGATACAATGTTATGGTCCTATGCACAGTATGATTGCAGAATACCCCAGTGTAACACGTTATTTGCAGAACACGCTTAGCTGTGCACAGTACGATTGCAGAATACGCATACAAGGTGGATACGCAATAGCAAAGCTTACTGCAAAATCTTCACACCGAACAGGCTAGTAGCAATTGACACGCAGAGTTTGTAAAGCAATTACAAAATAAACAGTGTAGACATTCCTGGCACTAAAACATTTCCTCTATTCATTAATCGTGTTCCCAGGCACCTCCTATGTTAAACTTCCCTTCCATTTTGAATTCTTAGTCACACAAAAACAGAAGATTTACTCTTTTTCTTGGATAATAAGATATAACTAGGAATGATTGTTTATGGTTTATGGCATCCCAGTAATTGAATCAGACCTGTTAAAAACCCCATAAAACTGACCAGTGTGTGTAGGGGTGCCTTACCCACCCTTAGGAACATCATCAAAAATCTATTGTTTCCACTACTTTGAGCTCAGTATCAAGCTTCTTACTTTTCAGAAACTAATCAAAATCATCTCTATTTCAGTAGCATGTTTTTCATTCTGTCCAATTATATCAAGAAACATCCAGTAAAACCATACAAACAATCCAAGACAACACTTCAAATTGCCATTTTTTTTTACCTCCACAGTCACAGTTTTGTTTTCCCCATCATGCACTGTTTGGGGCAGTTTTTTTTTTATATTGTGCACACTCACTGCACAGATCTATTCTCTCGTATCTGGGCGAAAATTTACTGGTCACAGCTTATTGAGTGAGCTGAGCTCATGACATAAAAAGTGCTTAACCCTTTGACTGTTTCAGGGCCCTCTCTGAAACTGTCATTCTATGTCTCCAAATATTCGAAAAAAAAAAAAATTATTTTTTCTTATGAAAATGTTAGGAATATTTTTACTAGTGTTTTAAGCCTAAAAAAAAATTTTTGCCATCAGTACTTACCGAGATATAGAGCCGCAAAGTTTGCAGAAATTGACGTGCGTACGGCAACAGCGGCGACTGCCGCCCACCCGGTATTCTTTTATTTACTCTAATTCAAAGGTTTCTTGCATTTTTCAATATTTTTCTTTTCCAAGTAACTTATGTGGCCTGTGAGACCAATGTAAGGTGCATTGTTCAAATATACACTCATTATTTACAACACAATAACAGAACAAACTTTATCACTATTAGTTTGTGTATACACTTTTTTTACACAAACAAACAATACAAAACAATGTTTATTACTATTGTTCCATAATATATATACATATGTACAGTCACTAAACACGTTCCTAGAACTGCTGCAGCTTGTGGAACTCTTTGAAACATGGGTATATGCAGAGGGGCACTTCACACTCCTCACACATAAAACGAGTGTCTCTGCGTGTTTGTGGGCGTTTTGTGGTATGCATACATACATAACACCTCTTCTGAGCATTTTTCTTGGCAGTAGTAGGAGGCAGTTGTATGGGGTAGTGATCACCAGGCCTCATACGAGATGACGTCTGTGGGCGCTGGTCTATTGCAGGAGTTGCTCCTTGGTACTTTGCAATTATTTGTCTGATTACTGACAGGCAAAATTCACCATATTTTGGTGTTTTGTTGGTCTTCAACTTGTATATGTTATAAGCATTTAGCATAGAGATATCAACAAGATGGAAAAAAAGTTTGATATACCACTTATAACTCTTGCGTACACAGTCTGCAAACCCAATCTGCATGTCACATTTGTCCACTAAGCGCATATTGAGGTTGTAGTCCATGACAGCTGCAGGCTTTAGAATGGGTTCATTGGTCTCTCTGTTGTCCCTGCCACTGGGTACCATTTCGTTTGTGTGAACTGATGTCAACAATGTGACATCACGTTTGTCATGCCACCGAAATGCCATGATGTCATTGGCAGCAAAGGCTTGCACCTCACCTCTGCGAGTGCCAGCGTCGAACCTTGGCATATGTTTGCGATTACCACGCACTGTGCCACACACGTCTGTCAAGTTCACTCGCAAGAAATCACTGAGTAAGGGGCATGTGTACCAGTTATCAGTAAATAACATATGCCCCTTACCAAGATATGGTTCCATCATTGTTCGAACCACATCACCAGAGATACCCAATAACTTCATGGTATCTCTCAAAGTATTACTGCCAGTGTACACAATAATATCTAAAACAAGACCACTTCTGCAATCACACAGTACAAATAGCTTTATACCAAAGCGTTTCCTCTTGCTTGGTATATATTGCTTGAATGAGAGTCTTCCTTTGAATAAAATCAAGGACTCATCAATAACAAGCTTCCTGAACGGATAAAAATACATGCAGCACTTTTGTTTCAGGTACATAAACACATTTCTTATCTTATATAACCTGTCGCTTCTGTCAGGCCTGGTTTTGTCTGAAAAGTGTAACATACGCAACAGTATCAGGAAACGATTGCCACCTATAATGTCACTAAAACCTGGAGTTGAAATCAGGCGATCTGTTGTCCAGTATGTGGTGACAGTGTGCTTATACACATGTGGCATAAGCATTATTGTGGCAAAAAACAGGTACATCTCTGCCACAGTTGTCTCCTTCCACTTGTGTAGCCGTGATTTTGGTGAGAGAATTGTATTTGCCATGGTGTATTCACAGTATGTGTTGGTTTCCCTGACAATGATGTCCATCAGGGGTTCATCGAAGAATAACTCAAAGCAGTCCAGTTCACTGGCATTGTTCCCAAGTGGACAAGATGGCTTTATTCCACTTTGTGTTTCATCAAAGTCATGGGGACTGGGAACAAACTCGTCACCGTCCTGCCAATCCCAGATGCGGTCTGCTGGTGGGGTCTGGATATTGTACCGTGGTTGTGGCTGTGGTTGTGGCTGTGCAGGTTGTGGTGGTGCAGGTTGTGGCAGTGTGGGGTAGGGTGAGGCTGGTTGTTCTGCTGAGTCAGCCGCGTGGCTAGTAGCGTGGCCCGGTGATGGTGCCACATGGGCCGTGCCACCCTCACTATCACCACCACTGCCTCCTCCCTCACTGTCACCATTCATACCCATCGTTACAATATCGTCATCTTCACTATCAGGTCGTGGTGTTGGGCCACGGGATGTGCTCCCAGAGTTTCTCCTTCCCCTTGGAACAACATATGAAACACTACCAGACCGCATGCTACGTCGTACATATTGGCGCTTCACTGGGGAATATTCACTCTCACTGTCACTAGAACTGCTTTCAATGACCTTGAAATCACTATCACTATCACTGCTATCATCAGGGTGTTGTACACGACCAAATAGTTTCCTCTTTCGTCCTGGTACAGGCGAACGTGAACGTGAACAAGCCGGCACAGCACCAGAGGTCGAAGGTTGTGGGTCATCTGGGTTTTCGTCACTATTTACGTTATCCTGGGCACTTTTTTCGGTAACACTCACTTGAAAACCCTTGAATTCACTGTCACTGACACTTTCATCGCTGTTAGAGCTATCACTTGGGAACAAAAGACCTCCAATCCGCCGAGGAGTGAGGAACTTCTTACCGAGAGGCATGGTGAAAATGGACTGACAACATGGCATTCCCACAATGCACCGCTAGGTCCCAGATTTTTTTCACAGGGTGCACACCGACCACTGAGACCCATTCTCTCCTGTGTAGGCCTATCAGGCCTTTGGCGCTCGATTTGAAGCCGCTAGAATTTGTGCGTATAAATACGTCAGAAACATTGGCTCGTAAGACGTATTTATACGTCGGAAACAGTCAAAGGGTTAAGGGACTCTGGTTTCAATGGCATAGTTCTACGTGACAGGCAGTGAAATAGTTAAGTCCTACCTTACTGGTAGATGCCAGCATGTGTGCATTAGTACTACTACTTCATTAGTCCAACCTGTCAATATATGGATGTCATAGGGCAGTGCCCTAGGCTCTTGTCTACATTAATGACCAACCTAATTCCTCATAGTAACTTAAAGAAGTCTTGTTTGCTGATAACTCTACTTTTGGAAAAATAAACACAGAAGCAGTACATGTATACGTAATGTGATCCTTTATTGTGTCAGTATTTTATACCATTTATTTCCAACTCTCCTTTTGTTATTTCAAACTCAGTCAATGTGAAGTATGTGACAAGATCTACTTGGATGATAGCCAGCAAGCTTACCCTTAGTATTGATAAGATCTACACGATGTTTGCAAGTAAAGCTAAAAATCACTGAATTTAATATAAGAATATATACCTTGTAGCTCATAGAGACCAAGAAAATGGAAAATTTCTAGATATACACCTTGACTATAACCTAAAATTCAACATTCACATCTTTTACCTATCCAAGAAATTTATTTAACCCGTTAATGGTCCAAACATATATATACATTCTCTCGCGTAGTGCCCCAAATTTTTTGAAAAAATAATTTTTTTTTTTAATAGGAAAAAAGAGCATATGGAACCCAGGCATCCCCAGTTATTTTAATATGGCGCACAGTGAGTGCGCACACCCATTCTCTCATGTCTAGGTGACTCAGGCTTATTGTGGCAATGTTGAATGTATGACAAATAAAATGTATATGTACGTTTGGGGCACTAGAGGTAAAAATGTATATTATATACGTTTGGACCGTTTACGGGTTAACTGTAGCCATAGTTTCAAAAGTTTATGTTCTGCAGACAACATTACTTGCTTTGTACTTTCTAACCCATCCCTTGTGCACTTATATCATCTGTACTTGGGGATCTGTTACAATTAAATCAGATGTACAGTAATTCATTGTTACCCAACAAACATCAACTGTCAGAATGATAAGTCATTTTGGTTCCAAGACAACACACACTCCAAGTATTCAAGTCTCAATTTACTTAATATACAAATCATGTGACACCTACTACTATGCGTATTATATATACTAGACACTTAGTTCAAATACCAAGCCAGCGCTCTTGACTCTTCCTAGAGAGTTACCTTAGAACACAGTCACAATACGAGAAACAAATATCTCTCTGCTATACCAAGTATTTGTTTGTTAATTACATCACCAGGCCTCTCCTATATAAAACTTGCTCTCCATTTTGAATCCATCACACTAAAAATCCAAGTTTCCCTATTTCCTGGTTTAATAAAATATTAACAACAATGATGAGCCATCAATTGCAGCTGCTAGAAAAATGACAGGATGGATAATGAGAACCTTCAAAACTAGGGATGCCAAGCCATTGATGACACTCTTCAGGTCACTTGTTCTATCTAGGCTGGAATATTGCTGCACACTAACAGCACCTTTCAAGGCAGGTGAAATTGCTGACCTAGAAAATGTACAGAGAACTTTCACGGTGCGCATAACAGAGATAAAATGCCTCAATTACAGGAGTGCTTGAAGTTCCTGAACCTGTATTCCCTGGAATGCAGGCGGGAGAGATACATGATTATATACACCTGGAAAATCCTAGAGGGACTAATGCCGAACTTGCACACGAAAATCACTCACAACGAAAGCAAAAGACTTGGCAGACGATGCAACATCCCCCCAATGAAAAGCAGGGGTGTCACTAGCACGTTAAGGGACAATACAATAAGTGTCAGGGGCCCGAGACTGTTCAACTGCCTTCCAGCATACATAAGGGGGATTACCAATAGACCCTTGGCAGTCTTCAAGCTGGCACTGGACAAGCACCTAAAGTCGGTACCTGACCAGCCGGGCTGTGGCTCGTACATTGGTTTGCATGCAGCCAGCAGTAACAGCCAGGTTGATCAGGCTCTGATCCACCAGGAGGCCTGGTCACAGACCGGGCCATGAGGGCGTTGACCCCCGGAACTCTCTCCAGGTAAACTCCAGGTAAATGGTTTATGCTATGCCAATAATTGCAGCCAACTCAGTAAAAACCCATAAAACAGACTGGCAGCTTAGGGGACTTCCTGCCATTCCTCAGAAAAATGCCTAAAGTGAAATTTTTCTCCACTTTGAAGCATGTTTCAGGCCAGTTCCACTATGAAACTAACCAAAACAATCACCATTTCATTAGTATGTCTTCCCATCTGTCAATTGGCACTAAGAAAGAGCCAATAAAACCAAGTGGAAACCATCCTAGAAAGCACCTCGAAGCTGCAGTTTTAGCCTGAACACAAGTTCAGAGTTTAGTCATTCCCATCATGCACTGTGTGGGGCACTTTTTTTTTATGCTGTGTACACACACCCAGTCTCTCGTATCTTTCTTTCTTCTTCTTTCAACACACCGGCCGTATCCCACCAAGGCAGGGTGGCCCAAAAAGAAAAACGAAAGTTTCTCTTAAATTTAGTAATTCATACGGGAGAAGGGGTTACTAGCTCCTTGCTCTCTCTCGTATCTTAGCCAAAATTTATTGCTCACAGCATAATTGATATCTGATTATAGCATGGATCTACATAGGCACCACTGTCATCAATAATGTTTATCTACATAGGCACCACTGTCATAAATAATGCTGATCTCCATAGGCACCACTGTCATCAATAATGTTGATCCACGTAGGCATCACTGTCATCAGTAATGTTGATCTACGTAGGCGCCACTGTCATCAGTAATGTTGATTTCCGTAGGCACCACTGGCGTCAGTAATGTTGATCTGCATAGGCACCTCTGGCATCAATAATGTTGATCTATGTAGCCACCACTGGCATCAATAATGTTGATCTATGTAGGCACCACTGGCATCAGTAATGTTGATCTACGTAGGCACCACTGGCATCAGTAATGTTGATCTACGTAGGCACCACTGGCATCAGTAATGTTGATCTACATAGGCACCACTGGCATCAATAACATAGATCATCATGAAGGACAGTGGAAGAGTTAATGGTTCTGAGATACTTTAATTAGTCTTTGATGCTGATGAAGGGCTCTTGATCCGAGAAATTTGAGAGACCTTTCCTTTGGATTGAACTTGATTACATACCAGGCAGTGTCTGTTACAGGAGTTTGAGATACTGCTTGCCTAATTCACCTTATTCCTTGCTATGTCTTGCATTAACAGGGAAAGTTACAAATTATGAAGCATGACTGTGTTTGTTTCTTGTAGCAATGGATGACACACCAGCACCACATCGCATGCCAGGACCCACCACGCCTGCTGTGCCCCCACACTACCTGGAGAAAGGTGAGCTCCTCCTCACTTTCTGTGGCCATATTTGGCCGATGTTGTTTCCTTCTTGTTAATGCTTGCTATGCTGCACTTGTGTAGGCTAGCTGTGTTCATATACTGTACTCTTGAGATAGTCATGTAGGCTAGTTGTGTTCATATACTATACCCTGACATAGTTGTGTATTCTAGCAGTGTCATATACTGTACTCTGACATAGTTGTGTAGGGTAGCAGTGTAGATATACTCAGTCTGCCACATTGTAGGCAGCAGTATAGATATACTTGGTCTGCCACATTGTATGCAGCAGCGTAGGTATAATCTGCTACAGTTGTGTATGCTAGCAAGCAGTAAAGGCTTCTCCGGGATATATTGTGGTCCTAACACTTGTCATCAAGTTTGCCTTACTTCTGTACATATGATCTCTATCAACTCTGACGAACTAATCATGGACATAACAATCACACTATATAGTGAACAATAAACTCTTACAACACAACCCTTGCATCATTTGCCAAAAACCCTTAAAAAAAAAAGTTGTGTAATTTATTTAGTTGCCTCCATTGATAATCAAATTTTGGTTTTGAAGCATTAAGCAGTTCCCCCACTAGCACCTAGCCTCCTACCATTCTTAAAAAGCTATGCTAGTCATGTCAACTAGACAGCGTTTTCCTTATTTAACTAATTCCAAAATTCTATAACCTTTGATTGTTTGAATTATATAAAACACTAGTATAAAAGGTTTGAAGAGAACATAGAGTGCGTGGTGACCACTTGTCCTTTGACCTGAGTGGATGTGCACATGCTCTCCATACTTATACTGTAATGATGTTTATTGTGTCTCCAGTATTAACTTTATTAGTCTGTGATCAGCTGAGAAGGTAGGGTAGTGATAGCTGGTGAAATGACCTGACAGACTTAGGAACAACACAAGTCGTCTGTGAGGAGGAAGAAGAGGCAGATGTGAACCTACACAACACTGGTTTTCAAAAAGGTTGAAACCAAAAGATAAGATTACAGTCCAAGTGATTAAGAGGGAAGACACAACTGTGGCCACACCAGCAACACGAGGACACGGTGAACACACCAGCAACACCAGGACATTGTGACCACACCAGGACACTGTGACCACACCAGCAACACCAGGACACTGTGACCACACCAGCAACACCAGGACACTGTGACCACACTAGCAACACCAGGACACTGTGACCACACCAGCAACACCAGGACACTGTGACCACACCAGCAACACGAGGACACGGTGAACACACCAGCAACACCAGGACACTGTGACCACACCAGCATCACCAGGACACTGTGACCACACCAGCAACACCAGGACACTGTGACCACACCAGGACACTGTGACCACACCAGCAACACCAGGACACTGTGACCACACCAGCAATACCAGGACACTGTGACCACACCAGCAACACCAGGACACTGTGACCACACCAGCAACACCAGGACACTGTGACCACACCAGCAACACCAGGACACTGTGACCACACCAGCAACACCAGGACACTGTGACCACACCAGCAACATGAGGACACTGTAACCACACCAGCAACACCAGGACACTGTGACCACACCATCAACACCAGGATACTATGACCACACCAGGACACTGTGACCACACCAGCAACACCAGGACACTGTGACCACACCAGCAACACCAGGACACTGTGACCACACAAGCAACACCAGGACACTGTGACCACACCAGCAGCACCAGGACGCTGTGACCACACAAGCAACACAAGGACACTGTGACCACACCAGCAGCACGAGGACACTGTTACTACACCAGCAACACCAGGACACTGTGACCACACCAGCGACACCAGGATGCTGTGACCACACCATCAACACCAGGATACTATGACCACACCAAGACACTGTAACCACACCAGCAACTCCAGGATACTGTGACCACATCAGGACACTGTGACCACACCAGCAACACCAGGATACTGTGACCACATCAGGACACTGTGACCACATCAGCAACACCAGGGCACTGTGATCATACCAGCCATACCAGGACACTGTGACCACACCAGCAACACTAGGACACTGTGATCACACCAGCAACACCAGGGCACTGTGACCACACTAGCAACACCAGGACACTGTGACCACACCCGTAACACCAGGACACTGTGATCATACCAGCAACACCAGGACACTGTGACCACACCAGCAGCACAAGAACACTGTGACCACACCTACAACACCCGGACACTGTGACCACACCAGGACACTGTGACCACACCAGCAACACCAAGATACTGTGACCACATCAGGACACTGTGACCACACCAGCAACACTAGGATACTGTGACCGCATCAGGACAATGTGACCAAACCAGCAACACCAGGACACTGTGATCATACCAGCAACACCAGGACACTGTGACCAAACTAACAACACTAGGACACTGTGACCACACAAGCAACACCAGGACACTGTGACCACACCTGCAACACCAGGACACTGTGACCACACCAGCAACATTAGGACACTGTGACCACACCAGGACACTGTGACCACACCAGCAACACCAGGACACTGTGACCACACCAGCAACACCAGGACACTGTGACCACACCAGCAACACCAGGACACTGTGACCACACCAGCAACACGAGGACACTGTTACTACACCAGCAACACCAGGACACTGTGACCACACCAGCAACACCAGGACACTGTGATCACACCAGCAACACCAGGACACTGTGACCACACCTGCAACACCAGGACACTGTGACCACACCAGCAATACCAGGACACTATGACCACACCAGCAACACCAGAAGAGTGACCATACCAGCAACACCAGGACACTGTGGCCATACCAGTAACACCAGGACACTGTGACCACAACACCACCAGCAGGACACTGTGACCACAACACCACCAGCAGGACACTGTGACCACAGCAGCACACTGTGACCATGCCAGCAACACCAGGATACTGTTGCCCCTTCAGGACACTGTGACCACACCAGCAGCACCAGAACACTGTGACGATACTAGCAACACCATGACACTGACCACACCAGCAGTAGCAGGACACTGTGACCACACCAGGACAGTGACCACACCAACAACACCAGGACACTATGACCACACCAGCAACACCATGACACAGTGACCACACTAGCAACACCAGGACACTGTGACCACACCCGTAACACCAGGACACTGTGATCATACCAGCAACACCAGGACACTGTGACCACACCAGCAGCACCAGAACACTGTGACCACACCTACAACACCAGGACACTGTGACCACACCAGGACACTGTGACCACACAAGCAACACCAGGACACTGTGACCACACCAGCAACACCAAGATACTGTGACCACATCAGGACACTGTGACCACACCAGCAACACTGGGATACTGTGACCACATCAGGACAATGAGACCACACCAGCAACACCAGGACACTGTGATCATACCAGCAACACCAGGACACTGTGACCAAACTAACACCACCAGGACACTGTGACCACACCAGCAACACCAGGTCACTGTGACCACACCTGCAACACCAGGGCACTGTGACCACACTAGCAACACCAGGACACTGTGACCACACCCGTAACACCAGGACACTGTGATCATACCAGCAACACCAGGACACTGTGACCACACCAGCAGCACCAGAACACTGTGACCACACCTACAACACCCGGACACTGTGACCACACCAGGACACTGTGACCACACCAGCAACACCAAGATACTGTGACCACATCAGGACACTGTGACCACACCAGCAACACTAGGATACTGTGACCGCATCAGGACAATGTGACCACACCAGCAACACCAGGACACTGTGATCATACCAGCAACACCAGGACACTGTGACCAAACTAACAACACCAGGACACTGTGACCACACAAGCAACACCAGGACACTGTGACCACACCTGCAACACCAGGACACTGTGACCACACCAGCAACATTAGGACACTGTGACCACACCAGGACACTGTGACCACACCAGCAACACCAGGACACTGTGACCACACCAGCAACACCAGGACACTGTGACCACACCAGCAACACCAGGACACTGTGACCACACCAGCAACACGAGGACACTGTTACTACACCAGCAACACCAGGACACTGTGACCACACCAGCAACACCAGGACACTGTGATCACACCAGCAACACCAGGACACTGTGACCACACCTGCAACACCAGGACACTGTGACCACACCAGCAATACCAGGACACTATGACCACACCAGCAACACCAGAAGAGTGACCATACCAGCAACACCAGGACACTGTGGCCATACCAGTAACACCAGGACACTGTGACCACAACACCACCAGCAGGACACTGTGACCACAACACCACCAGCAGGACACTGTGACCACAGCAGCACACTGTGACCATGCCAGCAACACCAGGATACTGTTGCCCCTTCAGGACACTGTGACCACACCAGCAGCACCAGAACACTGTGACGATACTAGCAACACCATGACACTGACCACACCAGCAGTAGCAGGACACTGTGACCACACCAGGACAGTGACCACACCAACAACACCAGGACACTATGACCACACCAGCAACACCATGACACTGTGACCACACTAGCAACACCAGGACACTGTGACCACACCCGTAACACCAGGACACTGTGATCATACCAGCAACACCAGGACACTGTGACCACACCAGCAGCACCAGAACACTGTGACCACACCTACAACACCAGGACACTGTGACCACACCAGGACACTGTGACCACACAAGCAACACCAGGACACTGTGACCACACCAGCAACACCAAGATACTGTGACCACATCAGGACACTGTGACCACACCAGCAACACTGGGATACTGTGACCACATCAGGACAATGAGACCACACCAGCAACACCAGGACACTGTGATCATACCAGCAACACCAGGACACTGTGACCAAACTAACACCACCAGGACACTGTGACCACACCAGCAACACCAGGTCACTGTGACCACACCTGCAACACCAGGACACTGTGACCACACCAGCAACATTAGGACACTGTGACCACACCAGGACACTGTGACCACACCAGCAACACCAGGACACTGTGACCACACCAGCAACACCAGGACACTGTGACCACACCAGCAACACCAGGACACTGTGACCACACCAGCAACACGAGGACACTGTTACTACACCAGCAACACCAGGACACTGTGACCACACCAGCAACACCAGGACACTGTGACCACACCAGGAACACCAGGACACTGTGACCACACCTGCAACACCAGGACACTGTGACCACACCAGCAATACCAGGACACTATGACCACACCAGCAACACCAGAAGAGTGACCATACCAGCAACACCAGGACACTGTGGCCATACCAGTAACACCAGGACACTGTGACCACAACACCACCAGCAGGACACTGTGACCACACCAGCACACTGTGACCATGCCAGCAACACCAGGATACTGTTGCCCCTTCAGGACACTGTGACCACACCAGCAGCACCAGAACACTGTGACGATACTAGCAACACCATGACACTGACCACACCAGCAGTAGCAGGACACTGTGACCACACCAGGACAGTGACCACACCAACAACACCAGGACACTATGACCACACCAGCAACACCATGACACTGTGATCACACCAGCAATAGCAGGACACTATCACCATCACAACAGTAACACTGCTGTGATGGTGACAGCATTGTAACTGTTGTGGTGGTGACAGCACTGTTACTGTTGTAATGGTGGCATAATTGTAACTTGTGATGGTGTCAGCAGTGTTACTGTTGTGATGGTGACAGCTTTGTAACTGTTGTGATGGCAACAGCAGTGTTACTGTTCTGATGGTGACAGCAGTGTTACTGTTGTGATGGTGACAGCAGTGTTACTGTTGTGAGGGTGACAGCAGTGTTACTGTTGTAATGGTGACATCACTGTAACTGTTGTGATGGTGTCAGCAGTGTTACTGTTGTAATGGTGACAGCATTGTTACTGTTGTAATGGTGACAGCAGTGTTACTGTTGTGATGGTGACAGCAGTGTTACTGTTGTAATGGTGAAAACATTGTAACTGTAGTGATGGTGACAGCAGTGTTACTGTTGTGATGGTGACAGCAGTGTTACTGTTGTAATGGTGACAGCAGTGTTACTGTTGTGATGGTGACAGCAGTGTTACTGTTGTGATGGTGACAACAGTGTTACTGTTGTGATGGTAATGTCAGTGTTACTGTTGTGATGGTGATGGCAGTGTTACTGTTGTGATGGTGACAACAGTGTTACTGTTGTGATGGTGACAGCAGTGTTACTGTTGTGATGGTGACAGTGTTACTGTTGTGATGGTGACAACAGTGTTACTGTTGTGATGGTAATGTCAGTGTTACTGTTGTGATGGTGACAGCAGTGTTACTGTTGCAATGGTGACAGCAGTGTTACTTTTGTGATGGTGACAGCAGTGTTACTGTTGTGAGGGTGACAGCAGTGTTACTGTTGTAATGGTGAAAACATTGTAACTGTAGTGATGGTGACAGCAGTGTTACTGTTGTGATGGTGACAGCAGTGTTACTGTTGTAATGGTGATAGCATTGTAACTGGAGTGATGGTGACAGCTGTGTTACTATTGTGATGGTGACAGCATTGTATCTGTTGTGATGGCAACAGCAGTGTTACTGTTCTGATGGTGACAGCAGTGTTACTGTTGTGATGGTGACAGTGTTACTGTTGTGATGGTGATGGCAGTGTTACTGTTGTGATGGTGACAACAGTGTTACTGTTGTGATGGTGACAACAGTGTTACTGTTGTGATGGTAATGTCAGTGTTACTGTTGTGATGGTGACAGCAGTGTTACTGTTGCAATGGTGACAGCAGTGTTACTTTTGTGATGGTGACAGCAGTGTATCTTGTGATGGTGACAACAGTGTTACTGATGCGATGGTGACAGCAGTGTTACTGTTGTGATGATGACATCATTGTAACTATTGTGTTGGCGACAGTACTGTTACTTTTGTGATGGTAATGGCAGTGTAACTGTTGTGATGGCGACAGCAGTATTACTGTTGTAATGGTAATGACAGTGTAATTGTTGTGATGGTAACAGCACTGTTACTGTTATGATGGTGACAGTAGTGTAACTGTTGTGATGGTGACAGCAGTATTACTGTTGTGATGGTGACAGTAGTGTTTGTTGTGATGGTGATGGCAATGTAACTATTGTGATGGCGACAGCAGTGTGACTGTTGTGATCGTAACAGTAGTGTTACTGTTGTGATGCTGACAGCATTGTTACTGTTGTGATGTTGACACCAGTGTTACTGTAACATTGTGATAGTGACAGCATTGCAGCTGTTGTGAAAGTGACAATAGTGTAACTGTTGTGATGGTGACAGCAGTGTTACTGTTGTGGTGGTGACAGTAGTGTTACTGTTGTGATGGTGACACTAGTGTACCTATTGTGATGGTGACAGCAGTGTTACTGTTGTGATGGTGCATCAATGTTACAGTTGTGATGGTGACAGCAATGTTACTGTTGTGATGGTAACAGTAGTGTTACTGTTGTGATTCTGACAGCATTGTTACAGTTGTGAAGGTGACATCAGTGTTCCTGTTGTGATGGTGACACCAATGTTACTGTTGTGATGGTGACAGCAGTTATCACCTATATATGGTTGCAGGTGTCAAGTCACAGCTCCTGGCCCTGCCTCTTTACTAGTTGCTCCTCAGTCACTGTTGCTGCTCCAAGAGTCTTGTCATACCTGTTCTTGAAGCTATGTATGAATCCTACCTTTACTACTTAACTCTGCAGATTTTTCCACTTCCTGGCAACTCCATGGCTGAAGGAATACTTCCTTACATCCTTATTACTCATTTAAGTTTTCAACTTCCAGTTGTATCCCTTTGTTGATGTGCCCCATCTCTGAAATGTTCTTGCCCTCCCACTCTGTCAATTCCTCTCAGTATTTTATATGTTGGTATCATGTCTTCTCTGTCCCTCCTGTCTTCTAGTTCAGGGGTTGCAACAAAGAGTCCTAATGAAAAGCACAATTCTGCTTATTTTACCAAAAACTTTTCTAATTGCTTAAGTCATATTTGTATTTTATTCACTAAATTAAAGCTTGTTTTTTGAGTTCAACATTAATGAAACATTTGCTAGGGGTGCTGGGTATAGAAAAGTTTGGAACCCCTGTTCTAGTGTCATTAGGTTGAGTTCTCTTAACCTCTCCTCATAAGACATACCCCTTAGCTCTGGGACTAGTCTTGTTGCAAACTTTTTCACTTTCTCCAATTTCTTGACTTGTTTACCAGATGTGGTTTCCATAATGGTGCTGCATACTCCAATACAGGGTGTACAGTGTCATGTATGACTCCTTCCTTAGATATGAAAATGGTATTTGTAGGTTTGCCAGTCGTCCATATGCTGCAGCAGTTACCTGGTTGTTGTGCGCCTCACGGGATGTTCTCGGTAAAATGCTCACCCCAAGATCCTTTTCCTTAATAAGGTTTGCATTCTTTGATTTCCTAACCTGTACTCCTTCTGTGGTCTTCTTTGTCCTGCCCCAATCTTCATGACTTTGCACTTGGTGGGGTTAAACTTCAGGAGCCATTTGTCAGACGAGGCTTCCAGCCTGTCCAGATCCCCCTTGTAATTTTATCTTTTCCTACTCCACTTGTATTCTCCTCATTAGTTTCACATGATCAGCAGACAGGGACACCTCTGAATCTATTCCTTCCATCATGTCATTTGCATATACAAGAAATAGCACCGGTCCCAGGATTGACTCTTGTGGAGCCCCACTTGACATGTGTGTTCACTCTGACACCTCATCACTTACCAACACTCATTGTTTCCTTCCTATCCAGTAGTTCATGATCCATTACAGTGTTTCCTCTACTATTACTTCTTGCTCCTCTAGTTTTTGAACCAGTCTCTTGTGTGGTACTGGAACAGAAGCCTTCTTACAGTCCAAAAAGATGCAATCTACCCATTACTCTCTCTCCTGTTCTTCTTCTGTTTGTATTAGAACTCAAGTAAATTTGTGACACATGATTTACCATCCTTGAAGCCTTGCTGATTGTCATATATGAGCCCAGACCTTTCTATGTGCTCCACCACTCTTCTGATAATCTTCTCCATGACTTTACATACTGTACATGTCAGTGACAATGGTCTGTAGTTTAATGCTGCCTGTCTATCTTCTTTCTTGAAAATTGGGACTACATTTGCCATCTACACCTCATGCAGTTGATGTGTTTTGATTGCCACTAAAGGTACACACAGTTCCTCTGCTCCCTTTCTTAGGATCCATGGAGACATGTTATCTTGGCTCACTGCCTTCGAGGTATCTGATTCACCTAGCAGTTTCTTCACCTCCTCCTTGGTTATGTGCAGTGTGTCTAGCACTTGCTGGTGCACCCTACCTCTTCTGCTTCCTGGAAGCATTCCTGTCTATACTGTGAATACTTATCTGAATCTTGTACTAAACTTTTCACATACTTCCTGGTCATTTTTTGTGAGTTCCCTTCCTTCCTTCCTCAGCTTAACTACCTGGTACTTAACTGTTACTTTCCTCGTGATGTGACTATATAACAATGTTGTGATGCTGGCAGTAGTGTTACTGTTGGGATGGTGACAGCAGTGTAACTGTAGTGATGGTGACAGCAGTGTAACTGTTGTGATGGTAACAGCAGTGTTAATGTTGTGATGGTGGTAGTGTAACTGTTGTCATTGTGACAGCAGTATTACTGTTGTAATGGAGACAGCAGTATTATTGTTGTGATGGTGATAGCAGTATTACTGTTGTGATGGTCATAGCAATCTTACTATTGTAATGGTGACAGCAGTTTAACTGTTGTGATGGTGGTAGCAGTGTTGCTCTTGTGATAGTGACAGCAATGTTACTGTTGTGATGGTGGCAGCAGTGTTACTGTTGTGATGGTGACAGCATTGTAACTGTTGTGATGGTGACAGCAGTGTTACTGTTGTAATGGTGACAGCAGTGTTACTGATGTGATGGTGATAGCATTGTAACTGTTGTGATGGTGACAGCAGTGTTACTGTTGTAATGGTGATAGCTTTGTAACTATTGTGATGGTGACAGCAGTGTTACTGTTGTGATTGTGACAGCATTGTAACTGTTGTGATGGTGACAGCATTGTAAGTGTTGTGATGGTGACAGCATTGTAACTGTTGTGATGGTGAGAGCAGTGTTACTGTTGTGATGGTGAAAGTGCTACTGTTGTGATGGTGACAGCAGGATTACTGTTGTGATGGCAATAACAGTGTTACTGTTGTAATGGTGACAGCAGCGTTACTGTTGCGATGGTGACAGCATTATAACTGTTGTGATGGTGGTAGAAGTGTTGCTCTTGTGATAGTGACAGCAGAGTTACTGTTCTGATGGTGACAGCATTGTAACTGTTGTGATGGTGACAGCAGGGTTACTGTTGTAATGGTCTGATCAGATCAGATCGACTGGTCCGAACCCTCGACTGGTCCGAACCCTTGACTGGTCTGAACCCTTGACTGGTCCGAACCCTTGACTGGTTTCAAACGGATTCGTTGGACAATAAAGCAGACTGTAAACGGATGGGGTTGTAGGCGCCCTTATCAAACACAAACAATAAATATAAATCAGGAACGTACACGGTAAGCTGTCCAATATACAAGTACAGTTAGAAATAGAAATACAAATAGCTAGTGCTTCATTTAAGGAGGTTATTAATAGAATATTCAAGAGGTTGCTAGTAGAATTACAGTAAATCAACCATTCAAATCATTATGAAGCTCTGTGTAGTCTGCGGTCACTCAAACAAACGGGCTTCCACATGGATAAATTGTCATTTTTGTGGAAATTGGTGTCACGCCCCTTGTGCAGATATCCAAGAACTATCTACAAGCAGTATTAAAACAGGGAAGTGTTTTTGGGTATGCCCAAATGAGATAGATCTGTGGACTAAAATCACAAGGGTATTAAAAGAGGATAACATCAAAGCTGCTTTCATAGAAAACCTGGAAGCTTTCTACAACAGATGGGAACATAAAAAGTCTGGGCTGAATGGTACTGCCCTTGATACTGGCCATGTAGTCAGAAACTGTAAGGCTGGAGGTGATGTCCTAGTAGTCAGTAAATGTAGGGCTGATAGTGCTGTCCTGGGAGACAGTAATGGTGAAGCTGGAGGTGCTGTCCTGGGAGACAGTAATGGTGAAGCTGGAGATTTTGTCCAGGTAGTCGGGAATTATACGCAGGAAGGAATACATATAAATGACCTCATAGGGGACAGGAGCCGTAGTAGGGAAACAAGTGTAGTCAAAGATAAGATAAAACCAATATTGCAAACTAGAAATACCACAGGAAATAGCAAACAAGAGGACTCCACTAGCAGTAGTGAGGATATATTACCAAAAACAACTGGTGGGAGCTCCATTGTTGGTGCTAGGGAGGATAGGAATAAGACAGGGAAACATGCACCAACAGGGAATACAGTCACAGAAACCCAAGGCAAACGGAAACCAAGCCTGTGCACATACTATGCACTTGGTATCTGCAGACATGGGAAATCTAGAAAAACAGACAGGACGTGCAACTATGACCACCCTAGAAAATGCCATGCCCATATGGCAACAGGAAAATGCAAACTCCCTTCCTGTAAGCTTTTTCACCCTGAACTGTGTACCTCTTCAGTACAGGAAAGACTGTGCTATAACTTAAATTGCCAGGCACACCATCTAAAGGGGACAAAAAGATACAAAACATCCAGGCCATGGGAAAACCTGGGTAGCCACAGCCACTCAAGAGGGAGAGGTTTTTTAGTGCCAGGAAGGAACAAAAACTGGCAGGAAATGGCAGAAATCGTACACCAAATCCAGTCATTCCTGGAGTGGAACCACTGTCGATGGCCTCCACTCCAAACCAACAGATACAGATATTAATGCCGGAAAAAAAATCCCCCCCCAGTACCAACAATACCACCAGTCCGATGACATTCTTCTTTGCAAATATACAGGGTCTAAAGGCAGCAACAAACAACAAAATACCTTTCATCCGTGGACTGCTTGCAGAGGCAAAGGCAATGTTCGCGGCTTTCACTGAGACCCACATAAAGGATCACTTGGACAACGAAATATGGATCCCAGGTTACAACCTATACAGATGTGAGAGTGAACAGGCAAAAGGGGGGGGGTTGGCCTGTACATTGCAGAGTCACTTGCTTGCACAGAACTGCTTAATGCCTCAAATGATGTAGTGGAAGTTTTAGCAGTAAAGGTCGAGAACCAAAACCTAGTCATTGTGGTAGTCTACAAGCCTCCGGATGCAACATCCCAGCAATTCCAGGAACAGCTGTTAAAAATTGACCAATGTCTGGAAAATCTTCCAGCTCCTGCACCCAACATCTTGCTCCTGGGGGATTTCAACTTAAGGCACCTAAAATGGAGGAATATAGCAAATAATATTGTTGCAGTAATAACACCAGGAGGCAGCTCTGATAAAAACTCACACTCACACGAGCTTTTAAATCTCTGCACAAAATTCAATTTAAACCAGCAAATAATAGAGCCTACTAGACTGGAGAATACACTAGACCTCATCTTCACTAACAATGATGATCTGATAAGAAATGTCACCATATAAAAAACAATATACTCAAATCACAACATAATTGAGGTTCAGACATGTATGCGTGGAGCCCCAGACCGACATAATGAGACTAGTCATGAGGGAGTATTCACCAAATTCAACTTAATAACAAAAACATAAAGTGGGAACAAGTAAACCAAGTCCTAACCGATATAAGCTTGGAAGATATACTAAGCAACACAGACCCCAATTTATGCCTAGAACAGATTAACTTGGTGGCACTCGATGTATGCACAAGGCTTATTCCTCTAAGAAAAAGGAGGAGTAGATGTAAAATAGAAAGAGACAGGCGCTCCCTTTACAGGCGATGGAAAAGAATAACAGAGCGGCTAAAAGAGGTCAGTATATCTGAAATGCGTAGGGAGACACTGGTCAGAGAAATAGCAAGCATCGAACTTAAGCTAAAGGAATCTTATAGGAGTCAGGAATCGCGGGAAGAACTAAAAGCCATAAATGAAATCGAAAGAAGCCCAACGTATTTCTTCTCCTATGCCAAATCAAAGTCGAGAACAACGTCCAGTATTGGGCCCCTACTTAAACAAGATGGGTCCTACACAGATGACAGCAAGGAAATGAGTGAGCTACTCAAGTCCCAATATGACTTTTTTATGAGAGAGCCACAAAATTTGATTAACACAAGCCTATCCAATGTTATCCTGATGCCAAATGACTTCGAACAGGCAATAAATGACATGCCCATGCAGTCTGCCCCAGGGCCAGACTCATGGAACTCCGTGTTCATCAAGAACTGCAAGAAGCCCCTATCACGAGCCTTTTCCATCCTATGGAGAGGGAGCATGGACACGGGGCTTGTCCCACAGTTACTAAAAACAACAGACATAGCCCCACTCCACAAAGGGGGCAGTAAAGCAACAGCAAAGAACTACAGACCAATAGCACTAACATCCCATATCATTGTAATAAAGTTGGTAGAATTACCGTCAATATGTAAAGTAAAAGGACACAAGTGCAACTAATGTGACATTTAATTGTGGCAACGTTTCGCTCTCCAGGAGCTTTATCAAGCCATGGTAATGGCTTGATAAAGCTCCTGGAGAGCAAAACGTTGCCACAATTAAATGTCACATTAGTTGCACTTGTGTCCTTTTACTTTACATCCCCTATCATAAAAATCTTTGAAAGGGTCCTAAGAAGCAAGATCACCACCCATCTAGAAACCCATCAGTTACACAACCCAGAGCAACATGGGTTTAGAACAGGTCGCTCCTGTCTGTCTCAACTGTTGGATCACTACGACAAGGTCCTAAATGCACTAGAAGACAAAAAGAATGCAGATGTAATATATACAGACTTTGCAAAAGCCTTCGACAAGTGTGACCATCGCGTAATAGCGCACAAAATGCGTGCTAAAGGAATAACAGGAAAAGTCGGTCGATGGATCTATGATTTCCTCACTAACAGAACACAGAGTAGTCGTCAACAGAGTAAAGTCCGAGGCAGCTACGGTGAAAAGCTCTGTTCCACAAGGCACAGTACTCGCTCCCATCTTGTCCCTCGTCCTCATATCCGACATAGACAAGGATGTCAGCCACAGCACCGTGTCTTCCTTTGCAGATAACACCCGAATCTGCATGACAGTGTCTTCCATTGCAGACACTGCAAGGCTCCAGACAGACATCAACCAAATCTTTCAGTGTACTGCAGTAAACAATATGAAGTTCAACGATGAGAAATTTCAATTACTCAGATATGGTAAACACTAGGAAATTAAATCTTCATCAGAGTACAAAACAAATTCTGGCCACAAAATAGAGCGAAACACCAACGTCAAAGACCTGGGAGTGATCATGTCGGAGGATCTCACCTTCAAGGACCATAACATTGTATCAATCGCATCTGCTAGAAAAATGACAGGATGGATAATGAGAACCTTCAAAACTAGGGAGGCCAAGCCCATGATGACACTCTTCAGGTCACTTGTTCTATCTAGGCTGGAATATTGCTGCATACTAACAGCACCTTTCAAGGCAGGTGAAATTGCTGACATAGAAAATGTACAGAGAACCTTCACGGCGCGCATAACGGAGATAAAACACCTCAATTACTGGGAGCGCTTGAGGTTCCTAAACCTGTATTCCCTGGAACGCAGGCAGGATAGATACATGGTTATATACACCTGGAAAATCCTAGAGGGACTAGTACCGAACTTGCACACGAAAATCACTCACTACGAAAGCAAAAGACTTGGCAGACGATGCAACATCCCCCATATGAAAAGCAGGGGTGTCACTAGCATGTTAAGAGACCATACAATAAGTGTCAGGGGCCCGAGACTGTTGAACTGCCTGCCAGCATACATAAGGGGGATTACCAACAGACCCCTGGCAGTCTTCAAGCTGGCACTGGAGAAGCACCTAAAGTCGGTTCCTGACCAGCCGGGCTGTGGCTCGTACGTTGGTTTGCGTGCAGCCAGCAGCAACAGCCTGGTTGATCAGGCTCTGATCCACCAGGAGGCTTGGTCACAGACCGGGCCGCAGGGGCGTTGACCCCCGGAACTCTCTCCAGGTAAACTCCAGTGTTACTGTTGTGATGATGACAGCATTGTAACTGTTGTGATGGTGACATCAGTGTTACTGTTGTGATGGTCACAGCATTGTAACTGTTGTGATGGTGACAGGAGTGTTACTGTTGTGATGGTGACAGCAGTGTTACTGTTGTGATGGGGATAGCAGTGTTACTCTTGTGATGGTGACTACATTGTAACTTGTGATAACAGCAGTGTTACTGTTGTAATGGTGACAGCAGTGTTACTGTTGTGATGGTGATAGCTTTGTAACTGTTGTGATGGTGACAGCAGTGTTACTGTTGTAATGGTGACAGCATTGTAACTGTTGTGATGGTTAGAGCAGTGTTACTGTTGTAATGGTGACAGCAGTGTTACTGTTGTGATGGTGATAGCATTGTAACTTGTGATGGTGAGAGCAGTGTTACTGTTGTGATGGTAAGAGTGTTACTGTTGTGATGGTAACAAGAGTGTTACTGTTGTGATTGTGAAAGCTGTGCTAATGTTGTGATGGTGACAGCAGTATTACTGTTGTGATGGTGAAAGCAGTGTTATTGTTGTAATGGTGACAGCAGTGTTACTGTTGTGATGGTGACTGCATTGAAACTGTTGTGTTGGTGGTAGCAGTGTTGCTCTTGTGATAGTGACAGCAATTTTACTGTTGTGATGGTGGCAGCAGGGTTACCGTTGTGATAGTGACAGCATTGTAACTGTTGTGATGGTGACAACAGTGTTACTGTTGTAATGGTGACACCTTTATAACTGTTGTGATGGTGACAGAAGTGTTACTGTTGTGATTGTGACAGCATTGTAACTGTTGTGATGGTGACAGAATTGTATCTGTTGTGATGGTGACAGCAGTATTATTGTTGTGATGGTGATAGCAGTATTACTGTTGTGATGGTCATAGCAGTCTTACTATTGTAATGGTGACAGCAGTGTATCTGTTGTGATGGTGGTAGCAGTGTTGCTCTTGTGATAGTGACAGCAGTGTTACTGTTGTGATGATGGCAGCAGTGTTACTGTTGTGATGGTGACAGCATTGTAACTGTTGTGATGGTTAGAGCAGTGTTACTGTTGTAATGGTGACAGCAGTGTTACTGTTGTGATGGTGATAGCATTGTAACTTGTGATGGTGACAGCAGTGTTACTGTTGTAATGGTGACAGCTTTGTAACTGTTGTGATGGTGACAGCAGCATTACTGTTGTGATTGTGACAGCATTGTAACTGTTGTGATGGTGACAGCATTGTAACTGTTTTGATGGTGACAGCATTGTAACTGTTGTAATGGTGAGAGCAGTGTTACTGTTGTGATGGTGAAAGTGCTACTGTTGTGATGGTGACAGCAGTATTACTGTTGTGATGGTGATAGCAGTGTTACTATTGTAATGGTGACAGCAGAGTTATTGTTGTGATGGTGACAGCATTGTAACTGTTGTGATGGTGAAAGCAGGGTTACTGTTGTGATGGTGACAGTGTTACTGTTGTGATGGTGACAGCATTGTAACTATTGTGATGGTGACAGCATTGTAACTGTTGTGATGGTGACAACATTGCATTTGTTGTGATGATGGTAGCAGTGTTACTGTTGTGATGGTGACAGGGGTGTTACTGTTGTGATGGTGACAGCATTGTAACTGCTGTGATGGTGACAGCATTGTAACTGTTGTGATGGTGGTAGTACTGTTACTCTTGTCATGGTGACTACATTGTAACTGTTGTGATGATAACAGCAGTGTTACTGTTGTAATGGTGACAGCAGTGTTACTGTTGTGATGGTGATAGCATTGTAACTCTTGTGATGGTGAGAGCAGTGTTACTGTTGTAATGGTGATGGCTTTGTAACTGTTGTGATGGTGGGAGCAGTGTTGCTGTTGTAATGGTGACAGTGTTACTGTTGTAATGGTGACAGCATTGTAACTGTTGTGATGGTGAGAGCAGTGTTATTGTTGTGATGGTAACAACAGTGTTACTGTTGTGATGGTGAAAGCTGTGCTACTGTTGTGATGGTGACTGCATTGTAACTGTTGTGATGGTGGTAGTAGTGTTGCTCTTGTGATAGTGACAGCAGTGTTACTGTTGTGATGGTGATAGCAGAGTTCCTATTGTGATGATGAAAGCATTGTTACTGTTGTGATGGTTACAGCAGGGTTGCTGTTGTAATGGTGACAGCAGTGTTACTGTTGTGATAGTGACAGCATTGTAGCTGTTGTGATGGTGACAGCAGTGTTACTGTTGTAATGGTGACAGCATTGTAACTGTTGTGATGGTGACAGCAGTGTTACTGGTGTGATGGTGACAGTATTGTAACTTGTGATGGTGACAGCAATGTAATTGTTGTGATGATGGTAGCAGTGTTACTGTTGTGATGGTGACAGCAGTATTACTGTTGTGATGGTGACAAGAGTGTTACTGTTATGATGGGGATAGCAGTGTTACTCTTGTGATGGTGACTGCTTTGTAACTGTTGTGATGATGACAGCATTGTAACTGATGTGATGGTGACAGTAGTGTTACTGTTGTGATGGTGACAGTCTTACTGTTGTGATGGTGACAACATTGTAACTGTTGTGATGGTGGTAGTAGTGTTACTTTTGTGATTGTGACTGCATTGTAACTGTTGTGATGATGACAGCAGTGTTACTGTTGTGATGGTGACAGCAGTATTACTTTTGTTATGGTGACAGCATTGTAACTGTTGTGATGGTGACAGCATTGTAACTGTTGTGATGATGACAGCAGTGTTACTGTTGTGATGGTGACAGCAGTGTTGCTGTTTGATGATGACAGCATTGTAACTGTTGTGATGGTGACAGCATTGTAACTGTTGTGATGGTGACAGCAGTGTAACTGTTGTGATGGTGGCAGCAGTATTATTGTTGTATGGTGACAGCATTGTAACTGTTGTGATGGTGACAGCAGTGTTATTGTTGTGATGGTGACAGCAGTGTTACTGTTGTGATAATGACAGCATTGTAACTGTTGTGATGGTGACAGCTGTGTTACTGTTGTGATGGTGACAGCAGTGTTACTGTTGTGTTGGTGACAGCATTGTAGCTGTTGTGATGCTGACAGCAGTGTTACTGTTGTTCCAGCTTGTTGTAATTGTGTACAATGTTGGTTTATCTCTGGTGAAAGCTGTGTTCGTGTTTGTGAACAGTTGAAGTTCTTGAGAGAAGAAGAACTGTGTAGAAGCAATGCAAGACTTAATGTGAGCTGCAGTGACATGTATATGTATGGGTAAGAGATATAATGGAGATCCTTCAAAAAACAAAAGTTGAGGAACGAAGAATTCGTCATTCAGGTAGTTATGTGATTGTAAATGTTCTGGTGTTAGTGGTCGGTGTTAAGATCTCAGACTCTGAAAATCGTAGCCAGGAGAATTAAAGCACTTAAAAATTTAGCTAAGGCTACACTGAGTGATGAAGTGGTAATTGAAGATGACTAACAAGGAAATAATGGATATAATAGTGTTATTAATGGAGCAGGGTCATGGAAAGGACCTCTCCTCTGATAAGAGCAATGTGGTAACTTATATTGTTGGAAAACATGCAGGAAACTGCTTTATGGTTCAGTGGGTTACAGGTATAGTAATAATAACTGTACTGTTGATGGGTAATTACAATAGTAATGAGAAACAGGAGAAATACAAGTTTGGGAGTCTGGTCTACCATGTTGTCAGGTTTACAGCCAGTAGCAGTATAATGATAGGTGTTGTGTGCTTATAATGTCTGACAGCACAGATGACTTGAAAAACAACTATGGATGAAGCATAATAAGACACAATACTGTGACTGGAACAATACACATGAAAAAATGAAACTTATGATGTTTTAATCCAACTTGGACCTTTAACTAGTGATTAGTTAATGGTCCAAGTCAGACCAAAATGTCATCATAAGTTTCATTCCTTATGTGCTTCTTCTTTATATAGTATAGAACTATGTATGTACATTATTTGAGTCTTAAGTAAAATATTGATAGTATAGTAGTACAAGAAAGTAGAGATGGTAGCAGACACAAAGGATTTCATTTATTTGCAGGAGAACATTTAAGAGGATTATCATACTATGTTAAAAATACCACAGCTGCTGATTTAATAGAGACTTATAAGAGTGTTTGTTTAAGAATATATTGACAAGACAGAGAAATAAACTTTTTAATATTTACATTTCTAATAAGTAAAGATTTACTTTCTATTACAACCCAGGAGTCCAAATGGCCTGTTATCCTGGGTGTAAAGGGAGCAAAATAAACACAGCAGAAAAGTTTTGACTTATTTTATCCTTCACCAATTTTAGAACAGCAATATGTACACTATATACACTATGTACAGTGATAGGTATTAGTGCACTCCACGGTAAGCAAGGCAGAATAGAAGCCACAAGAGAGCAGACCGTGCTTCAACCAGCTCTAGAATGGGAATGACAAGGGCAGACAGGAGAGTGGTACCCACATAACCTCTGCGATTGCCAAAACCATCTTCTTATTGGCTGGAACCTGGTTACTAGTTGAACGATGGGGCCCCATCGTCAACCCTCAGTCACCTGGTTCGCTGGTTGGGGGAGACAGCCTGTAAATGAGGGTGTGTACATGCGCCGAATAAAGGTTATGTACTCTTTGCTTGCCACACTTTCTCTGCCAGATACTTTCTGTTTGGATAACATTGTGGTAGTAGGAGAGTGTAATGCTGCACCTCCATACTTAGCAACATAAGAAATACCTGATGTTATTAATGATATCAGATAGTATTGTGAGAACACTAAACTGCTGGCCATGATCTCTGCTACTCTTGTAAGAGGAAGGCATTTTGCATTATGCTTGCTTAATTAATGCTGGGGAAACTGAGGAATGTGTTACATTGTCAAAGATGTTTTAAGTGATAATTTTGCATTACAAGTACAGTTAAAATTGGGAAAAAGAAAAGTATGTGCCCAGAGCAAAAAAATTGTGATAAGTACAAGAGAAATGAATAGACTTCTGAATCACATTAAATGTTAGAAGGATATAAACCAGATGTATTTTATGAAGAGCTTGAGAAAGAAACTAACTTGTTTGATCAAACTAGCTAGAACAACTAGAGTGAAACATATTGCAATGAAAAATAAGACATTATCTTAAGAGGGTGCACTTCTACACTGAAGATGGCTCACAAGGAATGGGTTAGGAAGGTTGCATAAGGCAAGACATATTGACTTTATTGAAAGTTACCAACTTGTGGGGAGAGAGAAGGAAAGAGGCAAGGACATAGTACTGGTAAGACCGGTGATAACACTAGTTTATATGGAATATAGCATGACAGCTCTAATAAAAGGGCACAAACAAGTTTGTTAGATATTCTGATCCTCAGAGCATAGTTAATGATCCTGGAAGGAGTTGATTGATGGTGAAGATACTAGAAAATAATTTATATTTTCAATAGTTAACATTGGGTTGCCACATATATGGACATTGTGCAGGATGAACTAATAATGACAGTTAAAATTGAGATCTCTTGTGCTAGGGTGGATGGAGTAACTTGTTAACTACAGTACTAAATGCAATAGATCATATTGAGAAAAGTCTTCTGTTGAAACACTTTAATATGTGCAGGCAAGATTCCAAGACTATCATACCTATCCCTGAAGTTGATGGATAGTGCAGACCTTTGTCTTTAAGATTGTCTTCTTGTAAAATGATGGAGAGAATAATCCTGAACAGACTCTAATGTTTGCATGGAGATCAGATGTTTCCCCAAAGGCAAAAGTATGTCTGACTGCATCATGAAATGCTTAGTGAATGATAATGAGAACTGTTGAATATTTATTAACTTATGTACTGCTATATGAAACTTGTATGATGGGTGTTAAATATCAGTGTGAGTGGTAGTGGACAGAGGTTGCCAACCCTTCCTCCAACCTCAAGTATCACTTTTATTACAAAACAACTTCTTGCTTCTTCTCACCTATTACTATGGTCCTTCCTATTCTGGAAGACACAGTAGCTTAGATCTGCTCCTCATCAGACTAGCTTGCTGCAAGTTCATGTATTCTTTGATGTTTAATGCATTTTTTTTATATTTTTGAATGCTCTGAAGTACATTAACATTGCAGAGGCACTGCACAACAAACCATATCTAGTGCACTGTTGATAAGTCTTATCAGTTACTTGGTTAATTGGGTTTTTAACCTCTCAACTACACAGTGGTCATTAAGACTGCATATTCACAATCAATCAAATTTACTTTAGTCACAAATATGTGCCTATAGGGTTTAAAGTAAACTCAATGTCTATGTATATATACTGAGATATACACCCCTCCACATACACTATTGCTCTTAAAAAACATACATCAAGAGAGATACTCATCAGAATATACAAAGTGTTGCTTATTGGTTGCTTGGTTAATGGAGGCTTAAAGCCTATTGACTATGTGAGTGTCATGTAGCCTCTTCACTACCAGTCAGGAATACTTTAATCCCTAAAATGTGGATTAAATTGACTTCTTGGCATGCAGTAAATACACTGAGAGACATACATAACAAATAACAAAAAAAGGCACAATACCGTGACTGGACGGTGACTGGACCATGATGGTCCAAGTTGGACCGAAACATCGTCGTAAGCTCCTCTCTTCTACGTGTGGGTTATTGGTGTATAGAGCCATACACCTTACAGTACATATAGTGTATCTTGTGCTACTTATTAGTTGGTCTGTGTGTCAACACTTAGTGCTTTCTTTTTTGTGTTTTTGAAGTACGTATGATTGTTGTCTTTGTTGCTTAAACAACATTATATATTTGGGCATTGTTTGCAATGACAAAGATTGGGCAATTTTGTGTCTGCTTTCCCTTCCCTTCCCTCTCCTTCCACCTCTTTCCCTTCCTTAAGAAGGATGTGGTGCTAAGTATCTATGCTGCCCATATACAGGTCCTCCATCACAAATCCGGCATCACTGGGACCTGTAGTGTGCCGGATTACAGAGTGGTTAGGTTAGAATACACTTAATAAAATTAACCAAGTTGACTTACACAGTTCATTGAACATCAGCAAAAATCGAACATTTCCGCTACTTTGAGCTCAATTTCAAGGTACTTTTCGTCATGAAAGCAATCAAAATCATGTCTGTTTCTGTAATATATCTTCCATTCTATCAAATGAGTCCAAAAAAATGAGAATACAACCATAAAAACCATACGAAAATATACTGCAAAGAGGCGGCTAATGTCTGAGAACTGAACTCCCTTATTTATCGTCCATCTTTTTTATTTTTGTTGTATGTTAAGAAGCATCTTTCCGTCATACATTGCCCAAGTTTCAATGAGATAGCCCAACAAACAACTAAGAAAAAAAAAATATTTACCAAAAAATCATATATGGCAAGCCCAAGCCAGGTACTGGAAATAAGTCACTTTGTTTGACTTTTCTGGGTTATCCTAGGTTCTCTACACATACACTGCTATGTATGATAATCTATGTAACTGTATTTGTGTATACCTGAATAAACTTATTTACTTATAGTCTGTCAACTGATTACAAGAAACTGCCCATTCACTTATTTCAACTACCCAATAAAGTGGTCACAAATTGGCAATTTGGCCGATTTCACACAAATTTCAACAGATGCCAGTTTCAAAAAAGGGTCCAGAATAAACAATGCAGACATTCCTGGCACTAAAATAACATTTTCTCTGTTCATTAGTCATGGCTACAGGCCCCTCTTATATTACTCTTGCTTACCATTTGGAATTTTTATTCACAAAAAAATAGAAGATTTACTGTTATGCAGACTGTTGCATTATTGTAATAATTGTATAAATAATGTCAACCCATTCTTGACTCCGTATTGGAATTTGGACTGGCAGACGGACAGGTATTGGATGGTGACGTCATTTGTTTTCGCTACTGTGAGCGCAATTTCAAGGTACTTTTCGTCATGAAAGCAATCAAAATCATATCTATTTCTGTAATATATCTTTCATTCTATCAAATGAGACCGAGAAAATGAGAATATAAACATAAAAAACATACAAAAATATACCACTAGCAGCCACTAATGGCTGAGAAGTGAACTCCGCTATTTATGGTCTGATTTCTTTCATTTTTGGTGTACGTTAAGAAGTATCTTTCCATCATACATTGCCCAAGTGTGAATAAGATAACCCAACAAACAACTGAGAAAATAATAATAATAATAATAATCCTAGGTAGTAGGTTGGTAGACAGCAACTGTCCAGGGAGGTACTACTGTCCTGCCAAGTGAGTGTAAAACGAAAGCCTGTAATTGTTTTACATGATGGTAGGATTGCTGGTGTCTTTTGTCTGTCTCATAAACATGCAAGATTTCAGGTATGTCTTGCTACTTCTACTTACACTTAAGTCACACTACACATACATGTACAAGCATATATATACACGCCCCTCTGGGTTTTCTTCTATTTTCTTACTAGTTCTTGTTCTTGTTTATTTTGTTATTGCTGTTCTTACTGCTGAACAGTGGTTTAGTGCCGATGAAGGTAGCGTAGGTAGCAATGATATGGCCGTGGACTAGTTTGGCTTTAATTGGGTAGGAGTGAGTACACAACGGGCAGTGTGAGGGAGTGACCGCAAGCCAGTCCGTGGAGGGGGAGCACTTGTGTCTATCAAGTCGGTCGGCCTAGGAGTGAGGGCGGATGGGCTCAGCCTCCCACTGACCTGAGTGAACCTACAGAGGGCAGCACCTAAATGCTGCGAAATATGAACTAGTCAGAGCAGACGGCTAGGCTGTGTGTTCTGACAGTACAGGCTGTCTACATTTGCTCGGCCACGCACCTCCGACAATAATGGTGGGCCCGCAGGTATAAAGGAATTACTTACACTAGCTACCCCAGAGAGGGACTGGCTTTCGCTCACTAGTAAATCAAAAAATGGACATAAAAATGCAAAAGGCAAAAAAAAAACTCTCCCATCCAGAGGAAGAGAAAACTGGTTTGCCCGTGCTGTTTCATCGAGGAGAGAGTCCGGAGACGTCAGCACTGGAACTAAAATCTTCTATATACAGGTTGTCCGCAGGGCTGAACATCAGTTGACCACTCGTCTACAAACGTTGTTGCACCCTCACATCTGCAAACAATGACTGACAGTAGCATTTCCTAAGGTGTGACATGTGACTCAGAGGGCAGCACTGCCCTGACCGTAATACAGGCTCTTTTTTTTTATATAAAAACACTGGGTGCACATACCTACAATAATACTATATCCATGGAATTCATTACACTCTGGGTACCCTTCTAAAAGTATTTACATAATTACATGATGTTGTCCACCTTGACTCCATTATCGACTAGCTATACAATGTGTGTGCATTTATACCCATTTCTGCAAGCAAACAATTAGCATAACTAGCGTAGGAGTCAGACAAGTCAGTAGGTACGTCAATGTCACAGAAATGTACTGTTGTCCTGGGTCGCAGGCCATAAGTATGGAGCCTTACTGGGCCGTCTTCTGTACCAGTAGTAGTGGGAGAAGGGATAGATGGGTTGTCCCTAGCATTAGTCTGATTGTGGCGTTGCAACGCACGCGACTCCAGCTCTGCTTCGGCCTGTACATGGTCCACATACTTCATGTGATCAAGGTGGGCTTCCTTGATAGTTCCCATAGCAATCTCCCTCACCTCGAACTTATTGCCATGGAGCTGTCGTAGGACACGGTAAGGACCCACAAATTTTGGGACAAGTTTGTGCATACCTGGGGTCTGCACTAGGTTCAGCAACATAACTTTGCAACCTGGTTCCACTTTGCTTTCCTTGGCGCGGGCATTCCGCTCAGACGTGAACCTATCAGTAGCTTTCATAAGGTTCTCTCGTACCCGCTGGAAGACAAACTGCGTTGTCCGCATCTTTACTACACTGGGGTTATCAGTATCTTAAGTAGGTCTAGGTGGAGCAAACAGAATTTCATATGGTAAGCGCTTGTCATAGGCATACAAAGCAAAATGAGGTGTCTCACCGATCGAGCTGTTGAGGGAGGAATTTAATGTACACTGAACATCTGGGATAGCCTCATCCCATGTAGTACAACTTGGGTTAACGGTTACCCTGAGCACCTCCAGGACTTTGCGATTTGTATGTTCAGCAAGACCATTACTCGCAGGGTGGCGTGGAGCTACTGGCACTTGGTGAATGTTGAATCTGGAGCAAAGATCCTGCATTATGCCATTTATAAACTCAGACCCATTGTCTGACAGAAGGACACGTGGGCAACTATGACAAAGAACAACATGCTCACGGAAAGTATTAGCGACCGTTTCGGCGGTTTTATCAGGAATGGGTACTAATTCACTGTACCGCGTCAAGTTATCTACCATTACAAGCAGGTGCTTATTTCCCTTCTCCGAGGTCGAGAAGTTCGTCAACAGGTCGACAGAAGTTCTCTCCCAGGGCTCCTTTGTAATGGGATACTTTAGAATGGGGTTAGGACCTGTAATGGTACCCTTGTGCTGTAGGCAAACAACACACTGGTGTACATGCTTGGCAATGTCCGCTGCCATCTTAGGCCAGAAATATTTCATTCGTGCCTGTTTGATACTGCGGTCCTTCCCGGGGTGCGCTACACCTGGGACATCATGGATCAACCTAAGAGTAGCTGGTATCATGGACTCTGGTATCACCAGTTGGTATATGGTTCTGCCGGGGTCCACCAGCTGTGCAACATGGCACAGTACTCCTTGGTTGACCACTAAATCCTTCAGTGGAACGGGAGAATTGACCTGTAAGTCAACGTCCTCCTTGGTCAGGAAACGAAGGACTGGAGACCACACAGGGTCCTGTCGTTGGGCTCTCTCGAGATCCTCAACAGAGAATGAGTTGCCGACACTCACGAATGCTATATGCCTCGACAGGGCATCAGCTACAACATTTTGCTTGCCTGGGACATAGCAAATTTCAGGGTTGTAGTCATTGAACGTGAGCGACCACCGAGCATGCTTTCCCGAGAGGTTCTTATTCGCAAAAAGGGCCAATAAGGGTAAATGATCTGTGTAAATCTTGATAGGATAATGATAGATGATATCCCGAAAATGACTCAAGGCCCATACAATGGCTAAAGCTTCTAGCTCTGTCACTGAATAATTGACTTCCGCTTTAGTAAGGACACGGCTAGCATAGGCAATAGGCTGTTGCTTACCATTAGATTCCTGTGACAAGACTGGTGCAATCAGGGAATCTAAGGGTTGGGGCTGATGTTAACTTGTTCTTAAGAATGACAAAAGCTCATTCCTGATCACACGTCCACTCAAAAGGGGCATCCTTCTTGAGTAAGCGTGTCAGGGGTGCAGCAATGGTGGAGAAACCTGCGATAAAGGTGCGGTAGAAACCCGCCAGGCCTATGAAGGACCGGACTGCATCTGCCGTCATGGGTCTGGGGAATTTCTGCATGGCCGAGATTTTAGACTCGTCCGTCTTTATGCCATTCTGAGTCACTACGTGACCCAGAAATTTTATTTCCTTCCGGAGGAAATGACATTTGGAGAGCTTTACCTTAAGGTTTGCCTGAGCTAGCCTGTCCAATACCCTGTCAAGTTTCTCGAGATGTGACGGGACATCTTGCGACATGACTATGAGATCATCTAGGTAGACCATGAGCGTGCCACCTAGGAGGGTATGGAAAATTGTCATCAAACGACTAAACGTGATTGGGCTTCCGCGCAAGCCGAAGGGCATCCTCCTGAACTGGTAATGACCAGTTGGCATAGAGAAAGCTGTCAACTCTTTGCTCTCATCATCGAGGGGGATCTGCCAGAACCCTTGAAGAAGATCAAGAGTTGAAAAGACCTTATTATCGCCGATGTTCTGCAACAGGTCGTTCAGAACTGGCAATGGAAAGCGGTCTGGGATGGTACATGCATTCAGTTTCCTGTAATCGATAACAGGGCGCCAGGTTCCGTCCTTCTTGGGGACCAGAATAAGGGGAGCATTCCACGGGGAAGTGGACTCCTCAATAACTCCATCACGGAGAATCCGTGTAATGAGTTCTTCGGCGAAGACTCTTTGCGCATGTGGCAGGCGATAAGCAGGTACATAAATGGGTTTAGTACCTTTGTCAAGTGGAATACGGTGAGAGATCAGTGGGGTCAAACCCATTGACTCACCATCTAGTGCGACTGCAGAACGTGCACGATTGAGAACCTGGAGAAGTTTTGGGACCTCTTCAGGATAGTCTGTCAAAGCTAGATCATCTTCCTGCACTGGCCGGGTGTTGGAAGAGTCAGCAGCAGACTCGCCTGGGAGAACTGCACTCACAAGGAAGTCAGCTGGGGCTTCACCCTCCACTCTCACCCGGAGAGGGAATCTGACAAGGTCGACAAGTGAGGTATTCTTCCACAGGGGAAATTCTCGACTGTGCATGTTGACAACAAGGACTTGCAACTTACCACGTTGCACTGTGTGCAAGGATGGTTCAAGGGAGAGGCCCTTGACTCGGCACGTGTCGTTGTCAACCAGCACATGGTCTCCTTCAAAAGCTCTGCTCACGTACACCGTAGCAGGAGTGAGCGAGTTAGCTGACAAAGTGACGTCATACTTTGTACAAGCAGTAACTCTGCTCGCTGATGCCATGACACGAGTCAGACAGTCGCCTGCCGACAGGGATACTGCGGCTTGACAACTGCTGTTCTCTACAACAGCGTCAGAGTTAGAGTGAAGGTTAGACTGGGCGTCCCCAGACTGGGTTTCACTGGTACTAAGCGCTGATGGCCAGGAGGTGACGGGCAACGAGCTCTACTACGAGGTCGATCAGGACAAGAGACTGACCCCGGGGAGAATGTGCTATGGAAACCACCGGTTTCCAACGATTCCAGGCACTGTGCATACTCTGAGACAGAGTAGCACGTAGTGGATCCTAAGCGCATGCCCCAGAAGGGCACATCCACTCCGTTGAATTCTGCTTTCCACTCAGCTGGATCTAAGCGGATCCTAAGGTCTGCCATGGTTTTGAGCCCTATGAGCAAGTCACCATGAAAAACAATACTATCTACGACCAAGAATTTTGCAGACAGCTTGTGACCCTGGACCGCAAATTCTAACATTGTACGACCACGAACCGTCAGCGGATTACCTGAGACTCCTCTCAAGGTCTGAATGACAGACGGCTCTGTCAACATGGCTACGTGAAGGCCAATGTCTCAGAAAAGAGTGGAGCGGATAATGTTAACCACCGAACCTGTATCTAGGAAGAGCTGGACAGGCTTATGGTGGACAGTGGACTTGATGAGCGGTCCATACGGGTTGTCATACCGAACATGAAGGCATGACAGGCCGACAAAATCCCCGGAGTCACAGCTGCTTGAGGCTCGACGCTTGTTGACGAGGCTCGACCTGGAAGGTACGGTACGAGTCTTGGCAACAACTTCAAGACACTCTGTTTCCTCACTGTCGGCAAGCGTATCACTGCCCAGGGCAGGGAATGCATTGCGGACAGGGACGGAATGCAGCGACTCCGACAGGGTTACTATGTCTTTTGCTGGTTTTGCGGATGCGCCTCTTCCCCCGAACTAGTGGAAGGGCTTCTACGAGCACGTGCATTGCGCGACGACTGCTTGCTCCACTCAGCTGACAGCATACTTCGCAGCTTGTGACACTCATGGGAGGTATGACTGGAAGTATTGTGGTACATACAGACTCCCTCGCGAGACTGAGCATGGGGACGGTGACGGTTACTTTGATACTGAGCGTGGGGATGGTCATGGTTACTTTGATACTGAGCGTGGGGATGGTGATGGTTACTTTGCGGGGACTTAGGTTTGTAACACTCCGATCGGTAGTGCCCGCATTTCCCACAGTTGAAACAAGTCACCACGCGCTTAGTAGGTGAGGCTGGAGGTGGTGTTTGCTGGCGACGTTGTGCCTTGGTCCAGGAAGTCGATGACTGCTTTTTTGTATGAGACTGACTGTTGTTACTGTGGTCAATATTTTTACTTGGGCGAGTGTTAGTGGGACTGGGGTTAGAAACTTTGTGGGCTGGCTGTCTGACAGCAGCGGCAAAAGTGACTTCCGGCTGCGACCGCGGGGTCACCGTGGACGGCGCTGCAAGGATGGGTATAGGATCATCCGCAAAGCGACAAACCTAGCCTTGCTCGGCAGGCGGCTTGATCGCGTCAATGGCATCATATGCACCCAGGACGTCGTGCTGAGGGCCGAGTCCTAGTGCATCAATGGCACCTCAGAGGTTAGGGGGGGCATCCCTCCGCATGATGCCTACAGCCAGCATGGGGATGATGTCTTCAGCTTTAATACAGTTGTCACCATTCACCCACTTAGTGGAGCTGATGGCATCAGTAAAGTCTTTGGCGGCTTGCTCAAACCGGCAAATGCAAGCCAGGGGGCTTTCGTGCCGGTATTGACATTCGGCCAAGATGCTGGTAACGATGTCAATGTAATGGCGTTGGCGACTATGCCGAAAATAACGCCTAAATTCCTCCTTAAGCTCGTCCCAAGACTGAATCTTACAAACGCGACTGAGCTGCACAAAGGCACCTATATCATCCTGGGTGAGATCCACTGCTGCAACAGCAGCACGAATGTACTGTGCATCCATGGGACTATCAAATAGGGCCTTAACAGTCGTCTCGACTGACTGCAGCCATGGCTCTAACCTATTTGAACGACCGTCAAAAAGAAGGGTTGGGTATGGACGAGTAGCCGTCCCACTGGTGGTCGAGACTTGAGCCACAAGTTGACCAAATGTCACGGGGGCTTCGATGCCCTGCCACGTGTTCACGCTGTCTGAGGCACCATTGCTAGCATCAGCAGAATCTGGACTAATGGTACAGCCACTGAGTGTCTTAGTCATGATGTCAATTGTTCAAATGCAAGCAGGTCACGAAGAGGGTAAACAGGTCAGAGCAAGAAATGGTATGCACTGGCTACAATTCAACACAGAGTCAGAGGGAACACAGCACCACGGTACTAGGTAAACTGCTTAGTGATGGAATTAATTTGAGCAAAACAACAAAAAAAAAGTGGTACGCTCTGAAACACAAAATAAGAGATGTATGCAAGAGAATGAACTACAGGGAAGTGCAGAAAATGAGGCTAAGGGTGGTCAATAATTTCACCAGGAGACTGGCAACAAAATTTATGAAAGGGAGTTGAACTGTGAACACTGGTAGCAAAAATTGCACAAAATTTAAAATAAATCAGGTACTACACAACACTAAACTGTGCTGCAAGCACAGTGTAAAAATATTGCAGGTGCTGGCAGTTGCAAATTGGAATGCAAAAAAAAGTAATTCACTTGCACAAAGGGAAGTTGGACAGCAAAGATATCAGAGTATGGGATATTGCCAAAAATCACAGAAAAAAAAAAAAATACACTGTATCAAGAAATGCTATATTGCACACAAAATAAAATTAATAAAAATGCAAATTATTAAATTCAAGAATAGGGCAAAGGTTAACTGGTGTTAGCAGGGTGTACACTGGCAAAAGCAAAAATTTCACAATCTCTAGGTCAAAATTAATGAACTTCACAAGTAATTTTGGTAATTAATGGTAAATAAGCAGGTTCCCAAAAATGCACTCAATGACTTGGGTATACAAAATAGCAAAATGCAATGCACATTGGTGAATACTCACAGATAAAACATAGAATATATGTAAAGCAAATAAATGGGGAAACAGGAGAAAAGTGTAATGGGCCAGGCACAGATTGTATCACTGCAGGTAGAATAAACTAATACTTAAGTACTTGAAGATTACACATATTAAGGAGAAAAAAACACACTAACAAACAAAACAGTGCAGGGTTGTCAACAATCTGTGACTAACTTGCAGGTACAACTAACAAAATTAACAGCACACAGGAATTACTTGCAAACTGTGTGTGAGAGGTAAATTGTATAAATGGTTAACACTGAACAATTTAAATCAAGAACTGAGGTGCAAGATGCAGAATAAAATACTGAAATTTAAAATGTAGGAGTGCAAAATAAATGTACAAAATTTAAGTAGCTGTGGATAAGTGGCAAAATGTACACTGATGACTAAAACTGAACAATTTACTGAAGTATGGCTTCAGTAACTGTAACTGTATTGGTGCAGGACAGTTAAATAATGTCACAAAATATTAGGAAATGCTAGGTAAGTCACTGTTTACTTAACTTTGAGTGCAGGAGATGGACGAAGGTACTGGGTGCTGCAGGTCCTGAAACTTTCAGTGCTGCTCTAGTAACACTACACGCCTCGTAGCATTTGTATACTGCTATGGGGCTTCAATGTCGTAGGAAAAATTATCAGAATGGACTTGGGAAGAACAGGAAAGACCGGGGTTACTCTGTGGAGGTATAAGATATGAGAGAAACGTGGCTAACTCAGCATGAGCCACAGCTGTGCATGGTTTGTTTACACTGGCAAGCGTGTCTGGGCGCGCTGACTGACTGCAGCTTCAGCACACGGAGAACAAAACATTTACTGCACTACTCGAACGTGCTAAAAACAAGCTTAAGTGAAACTATGAACTGGGACGAGTAAGTTTTACTGTAACAAATCACTGGGGAAAACAGAACTGGTGATGAACTGGGAATGTAACAGCAAGGGAAAGAAAAAAATTTAACTGGGCAACACAAAAAAAAACTGCACTGGCTGGAGATACGTAGACGCTGAGTAGTTGTAGACACAATGATGAGTCACGAGCTGCTGTAGACGGCGTGGGGGCTGAACTGAGCTGGCTTAGGGGCTAAGCCAACTGGGTTCCCACATGGTTAAGCCAGGTAGAACTTCTTGGAGGAAACTGGGAAGAACACAACACACATGGACGGCGAGATGGACGTCGTTGCGTAGCAGAGAAGGCTGTAGAGGAGGCTGGTGTGTTTACACACTGATTAGGGTATAAACCAACCCCAGAGCTGCCTCGTGGTCACGCGTGGAGCCAATGAAGCCAACACACTAAACGACCTCACCTCTACTTCTTGTAGCTGAGAAGGGGGTAGGGACGCTGTAGGAGGCAGGAGAATGGTGCTGGAGAGTGTTGAAGGGCTGTAGAGAGGGTGATGAGGTGAACACGTGACTGCTAAGGCTGGAGATGACGCCGTGATGCCCATGTCCAGATTTTGTGGGAAAAATCTAGGACGAAGATCTATCTCAGGCCCCATCAAGACGTTGGGAGTAACAGATAACTCTTTAGGCCAGCAGGTGCGTTGGATGACGACGGATGATGTTGACTGGCGTCGACCGATGGTGTTGACCCCTCCACCCTGAAGAGGCTCACAATGCCGTTGACTCCGCTGTCACCACGGTTATTGCTGTTCTTACTGCTGAACAGCGGTTTAGTGCCGATGAAGGTAGTGTAGGTAGCAATGATACGGCCGTGGACTAGTTTGGCTTTAATTGGGTAGGAGTGAGTACACAATGGGCAGTGTGAGGGAGTGACCGCAAGCCAGTCCGTGGAGGGGGAGCACTTGTGTCTATCAAGTCGGTCGGCCTAGGAGTGAGGGCAGATGGGCTCAGCCTCCCACTGACCTGAGTGAGCCTACAGAGGGCAGCACCTAAATGCCGCGAAATATGAACTAGTCAGAGCAGATGGCTAGGCTGTGTGTTCTGACAGTACAGGCTGTCTACAATTTCCTCTTATCTTCATGGGGAAGTGGAACAGAATTCTTCCTCCGTAAGCTATGCGTGTTGTAAGAGGCGACTAAAATGCCAGGAGCAAGGGGCTAGTAACCCCTTCTCCTGTATATATTACTAAATGTAAAAGGAGAAACTTGTGTTTTTCCTTTTGGGCCACCCCACCTAGGTGGGATACGGCCGGTGTGTTGAAAGAAAGAAATAAAAATAAAAATAATAATAATAATAATAATAATGTCTTTATTTACTACATGTACAAGGTATACAGGCTTAGCTGACATCAGTGACATACTACTGTATAGAAAGCCGCTTGTTATGCTGAGTATTTCAAGAAAATTCGGTCAGTGTCCCAGGATAACACCCATACTAGTCGGCTAACACCCAGGTACCCATTTACTGATGGGTAAACATAGACAACAGGTGTAAAGAAATACGCCTAATGTTTGTACCCTGGCTGGGAATCGAATATTTACCAAAAATCATATATGGCTAGCCCAAGCCAGGTACCAAAAATAAGCCATGTTGACTTTTTTGGGTTATCCTGGGTTCTCTACACATATGCTGCTATGTGTGATAATCTATATAGAGAAAATAACTTTTGTTTCAGGTTTATGGTGCAGTACGAGTGTATATCACAGTTAGCCCTGTACTACACTCCGTTTTCTCTAATATAAGCCCCATGACAGGGATAGGAGAATGGTATTTGTTTACCATATCCTCTTCATACCTCCGTCAAACTGCTCGGTGTTATGCCAAATAATATTCATTCTGGAGTATTTAACATGTTTTATGTTATTTATATTGTTTCTTATGTCATATTAGATCAATTGTGATAGGAAAAAAAGCTGTAGTGCTCATGGCAACCGACAGTGGCTTCAAAGCCACCTTATCGTTAATGGGTAATGTACTGTGTAGGTGCTTTACATAATGAGAAGCATTTCTTTTATTCATTGGAACCATGGCTAGGGCTAAAAGTAAGCAGGTTAAAACAATAAATGGAGAAAAAGAAATTGGAATGACTTATGCAGCAAGTAGCGCCACCAAACAGTACCAGCAGGTTGGTGTGGTGACCCTGGAAATTTGAAATTATGCTAGCCAAAATTAGTGCCGAATAACTGAAGGAACCGAATAACTGATTGCCGGATTTGTGATGGCGGACCTGTACTTATATGGTTACTGTATAACTCCTATGGATTGAAAGCTTCCCTGTGAATATAAAAATACTATAATCATATTCAGCAAATTATCTTAATTTTTATTTTGTGTGAGTAGATCACAACCATCTATTCTTCTAGAGGCTGACCTTTTTTACATTGGCTTTTCCCACCAAGGCAGGGTGGCCCGAAAAAGAAAAACTCCCATAATCATTCACTCCATCACTGTCTTGCCAGAGGCATGCTGACACTACAGTTATAAACCTGCAACATTAACACCCCTCTTTCAGAGTGCCAGTACTGTACTTCACATCTCCATCCTCTCTAGATATCCAAACCATCTCAATAACCCCTCCTCAGCCCTCTGCATAATAGTTTTGGTAATTCCGCACCTCCTCCTAATCTCCAAACTACGGATTCTCTGCATTATATTCACACTACACATTGCCCTCAGACATGACATCTCCACTGCCTCAAGCCTTCTCCTTGTTGCAACATTCATCACTCATGCCTCACACCCATACAAAAGCATTGGTATAATTATACTCTCATACATTCCCCTCTTTGCTTTCATGGATAAAGTTCTTTGCCTCCATAGACTCCTCAGTGCACCACTCGCCTTTTTCCCCTCGTCAATTCTACGATTCACCTCATCGTTCGTGGACCCATCTGCTGACATGTCCACTCCCAAATATCTGAATACAGTGGACCCCTGCATACCGGACGCCTTGCATAACGGACAATCCGCATACCGGACGCTTTGATCGCTAAAATTTTGCCCCGCATACTGCCCAAAAACCCGCTCAGCGCCCTTCGTCCGAGACGCGTCCAATGTGCGGCCTGAGCCAGCCTCATATGTTCCGCCGGTGGCATTGTTTACCAGCCAGCCTCCGCGGTAACATTCAAGCATACAATCGGAATATTTCGTGTTATTACAGTGTTTTCGGTGCTGTTTCTGGAAAATAAGTGACCATGGGCCCCAAGAAAGCTTCTAGTTCCAACCCTACAGCAATAAGGGTTAGAATTCCTATAGAAATGAAGAAAGAGATCATTGATAAGTATGAAAGTGGAGTGCGTATCACCGACCTGGTCAGGTTGTACAAGAAACCCAAATCAACCATCTCTACTATTGTGGGCAACAGAAAGGCAATCAAGGAAGCTGTTCTTGCCAAAGGTTTAACTGTGTTTTCGAAACAAAGATCGCAAGTGATGGAAGATGTTGAGAGACTCTTATTGGTGTGGATAAATGAAAAACAGCTAGCAGGAGATAGCGTCTCTCAAGCGATCATAAGCGAAAAGGCTAGGAAGTTGCATGAGGATTTAATTAAAAAAAGGCCTGCAACTAGTGATGATGTGAGTGAATTTAAGGCCAGCAAAGGTTGGTTTGAGAGATTTAAGAAGCGTAGTGGCATACATAGTGTGATACGGCATGGTGAGGCTGCCAGTTCGGACCACAAAGCGGCAGAAAAATATGTGCAGGAATTCAAGGAGTACATAGAAACTGAAGGACTGAAACCTGAACAAGTGTTTAATTGTGATGAAACAGGCCTGTTCTGGAAGAAAATGCCAAGCAGGACCTACATTACTCAGGAGGAAAAGGCACTCCCAGGACATAAGCCTATGAAAGACAGGCTTACTTTGTTGATGTGTGCCAATGCTACTGGTGATTGCAAAGTTAAGCCTTTATTAGTGTATCACTCTGAAACTCCCAGAGCATTCAGGCAAAAGAATGTCCTCAAGGATAATTTGTGTGTGCTGTGGAGATCAAACAGTAAGGCATGGGTCACTAGGGACTTTTTCTATAACTGGTTACACCATGCATTTGCCCCCAATGTCAAAGATTACCTAACTGAAAAGAAATTAGAACTTAAGTGCCTCCTGGTGTTAGACAATGCCCCTGGTCATCCTACAGACGTGGCAGAGCGACTTTATGGGGACATGAGCTTCATTAAGGTGAAGTTTTTGCCTCCTAATACCACTCCTCTCCTGCAGCCCATGGACCAGCAGGTCATTTCCAACTTCAAGAAACTGTACACAAAAGCTATGTTTCAAAAGTGCTTTGAAGTGACCACAGACACTCGATTGACTCTAAAAGAGTTTTGGAAGGATCACTTTAATATCCTCAATTGTGTAAACCTTACAGGTAAGGCTTGGGAGGGAGTGACTAAGAGAACCTTGAACTCTGCTTGGAAGAAACTGTGGCCAGAATGTGTAGACAAAAGGGATTTTGAAGGGTTTGAGGCTAACCCTGAGAGGAGTATACCAGTTGAGGAATCAATTGTGGCATTGGGGAAGTCCTTGGGGTTGGAGGTTAGTGGGGAGGATGTGGAAGAGTTGGTGGAGGAGGACAATGAAGAACTAACCACTGATGAGCTGATAGATCAACTTCAAGAGCAAGAGGCCAGACCTGGGGAAACTGGTTCAAAGGAGGGGAGAGAGAAATTGAAGGAATTGCCTACTTCAAAGATTAAGGAAATGTGTGCAAAATGGCTTGAAGTGCAAACCTTTTTTGATGAAAATCACCCTCACACAGCTATTGCAAGCCGTGCTGGTGACTGTTACAATGACAATGTTGTGAACCACTTTAGACAAATCATAAAGGAACGAGAGGTACATGCCACTATGGACAGATATGTTGTGCGAAAGAAGTCCAGTGACTCTGAAGCTGGTCCTAGTGGCATTAAAAGAAGAAGGGAAGTAACCCCAGAAAAGGACTTGCCACCTCAAGTCTTAATGGAAGGGGATTCCCCTTCTAAACACTAACACTCTCTCTCCCCTCCTCCCATCCCATCAATCATCACCAGATCTTCAATAAAAGTAAGTGTCATGTAATTGTGCATGCCTTTTTCAGTTTGTGTGTACTAAAATTAACATTTCATGTGGTAAAAAAAATTTTTTTTCATACTTTTGGGTGTCTTGCACGGATTAATTTTATTTCCATTATTTCTTATGGGGAAAATTCATTCACATACCGAACATTTCGCATAACAGCCAGCCCTCATGCACGGATTAAGGTCGCTATGCGGGGGTCCACTGTACATTCACCTCCTCCATACTCTCTCCCTCCAATCTGACATCCAGTCTTCCATTACCAATAGCACTAACGTCCCATATCATAAAAATCTTTGAAAGGGTTCTAAGAAGCAAGATCACCACCCATCTAGATACCCCTCAGTTACACAACCTAGGGCAGCATGGGTTTAGAGCAGGTCGCTCCTGTCTGTCCCAACTACTGGACCACTACGACAAGGTCCTGGATGCTCTAGAAGACAAACAGAATGCAGATGTAATATACACAGACTTTGCAAAAGCCTTTGACAAGTGTGACCATGGTGTAATAGTGCACAAAATGCGTGATAAAGGAATAACAGGAAAAGTCAGTTGATGGATCTATAATTTCCTAATAAATAGAACACAAAGAGTAGTAGTCAACAGAGTAAAGTCTGAGGTGGCTATGGTGAAAAGCTCTGTTCCACAAGGCACAGTACTTGCCCCCATCTTGTTCCTCATCCTCATATTGGAAAAAACGGATATAAGCCAGTGCAGTGCCTTCCTTTGCAGAAGACACCTGTATTTGCATGACAGTGCCCTCCATTGAAGATACTGAAAGACTCCAGGCAGACATCAGCCAAATCTTTAAATGGGCCGCAGAAAACAATATGAAGTTCAATGATGAGAAATTCCAATTACAGTGGACCCCCGGTTTGCGATATTAATCCGTTCCTGAGAGCTCATCGTAAACCAAAATTATCACAAGCCGAATCAATTTTCCCCATAAGAAATAACGGAAATCAAATTAATCCATGCAAGACACCCAAAAGTATGAAAAAAAAATTTTTTTTACCAAATAAAATATTAATTTTAATACACACAAATTGACACTTACCTTTATTGAAGATCTGGTGATGATTGATGGGATGGGAGGAGGGGAGAGTGTTGATGGTTTTAGTGTTTAGAAGGGGAATCCCCTTCCATTAGGACTTGAGGTAGCAAGTCCTTTTCCGGGGTTACTTCCCTTCTTTTAATGCCACTAGGACCAGCTTGAGAGTCACTGGACTTCTGTCGCACAACATATCTGTCCATAGAGGCCTGGACCTCTCATTCCTTTATGGTTCACAACATTGTCATTGTAATAGTTACCTGCACAGCTTGCAATAGCTGTGTGAGGGTGATTTTCTTCCATAAAGGCTTGCACTTCAAGCCACTTTGCACACATTTCCTTAATCTTTGAAGTAGGCAACTTCCTCGATTTCTCTCTCCCCTCCTCCGAAGCAGTGTCCTCAGATCTGGCCTCTTGATGTTGAAGATGATCTAGCAGCTCATCAGTGGTTAGTTCGTCATTGTCCTCCTCCATCAACTCTTCCACATCTTCCCCACAAACCTCCAACCCCAAGGACTTCCCCAATGCCACAATGGATTCCTCTGCTGGCATACACTTCTCAGGGTTAGCCTCAAATCCTTCAAAATCCCTTTTGTCTACACATTCTGGCCACAGTTTTTTCCAAGCAGAGTTCAAGGTCCTCTTAGTCACTTCCTCCCAAGCCTTACTTATAAGGTTTATACAATTGAGGATATTTAAGTGATCCTTCCAGAACTCTTTTAGAGCAATCAAGTGTCTGTGGTCACTTCAAAGCACTTTTGAAACAGCTTTTGTGAACAGTTTCTTGAAGTTGGAAATGACCTGCTGGTCCATGGGCTGCAGGAGAATAGTGGTATTAGGAGGCAAAAACTTGACCTTAATGAAGCTCATGTTCATTGAAAGTTGCTCTGCCAAGTCTGAAGGATGACCAGGGGCATTGTCTAATACCAGGAGGCACTTAAGGTCTAATTTCTTTTCAATTAGGTAATTTTTCACAGTGGGGGCAAATGCATGGTGTAACCAGTCATAGAAAAAGTCCCTAGTGACCCATGCCTTACTGTTTGCCCTCCACAGCACACACAAATTAGCCTTGAGGACATTCTTTTGCCTGAACATTCTGGGAGTTTCTGAGTGATACACCAATAAAGGCTTCACTTTGCAATCACCACTAGCATTAGCACAGAATAAAAGAGTAAGCCTGTCTTCCATAGGCTTATGTCCTGGGAGTGCCTTTTCCTCCTCAGTAATGTAGGTCCTGCTTGGCAATTTCTTCCAAAACAGGCCTGTTTCATCGCAATTAAGCACTTGTTCAGGTTTCAAGTCTTCACTGTCTATGTAATCCTTGAATTCCTTCACATATGTCTCAGCTGCTTTTTGGTCCAAACTGGCAGCCTCACCATGCCTAATCACACTATGTATGCCACTACGAATCTTAACCCTTTGACTGTTTTCGACGTATAAATACGTCTTACGAGCCAATGTTTCTGACGTGTTTATTTATTTATTTATTTATTTAGAAATTTTAGCATACATACAGAGGTACAAAAAAATACAGGTAAGAGCAGCATGCCAAAGCCACTTATATGCATAGCATTATGGGCTGGCTTAAAATTAACTTAAGATTAACTAAGCAATGATGAGATCAGTGATAAGACATTATTGTAAACAGATAACTATAAAGCACAAATGAGTATTACAAAGACAGGTCATATGGTTGCATGCATTGCTGTTCATTCAGTAGAATGGAGTATTCTGTTAGGTAGTGTATTTAAAAAAATAACAAAGTTAGATTGGGTCCTAGGTTTAACATTTATGTGATATAATTGTGAGTAACATTTTGGATATACAATTTATAAGGTTCAGTTATTCAGTATTTATTTGGTTTTGAGTGAGTAAGTGAACTTTGAGAAGAGACTTGAATTTATAAACAGGTAGTGTTTCTTTTATATTTACAGGTAATGAATTCCAGATTTTAGGGCCTTTTATGTGCATTGAGTTTTTGCATAGCGTGAGATGGACACAAGGAACATCAAAGAGTGATCTGTGCCTTGTGTTATGGTCATGTGTTCTGTTGAGGTTGGCAAGGAGATGTTTGAGGGGAGGGTTAATATCAGAGTTAAGTGTTCTATGTATGTAATAGGTGCAATAATAAGTATGGATGTTTTGTATGGTGAGTAGGTTGAGTGTTTTGAATATTGGTGGAGTGTGTTGCCTGTAGTGAGAATTTGTTATCATTCTAACTGCAGCCTTTTGTTGGGTAATTAGTGGTCTGAGATGGTTAATTGTTGTTGAGCCCCATGCACAAATTCCATAGGTGAGATAGGGGTAAATAAGAGAATGATAAAGGGCCAGGAGGGTTGACTGTGGAACATAGTACTGTATATATACTCAATAATTCTAGCCGCTTCAAATCAAGCAGGAGAAAGCTGGTAGGCCCACATGTGAGAGAATGGGTCTGTGTGGCCAGTGTGCACCACATAAAAAAAATCCTGCAGCACACATTGCGTAATGAGAAAAAAAAAACTGATCGTTTTTTTGGAATAAAACGCCGACTTTGAGGTGTATTTTCGTATAGTATTTATCGTTGTATTCGCGTTTTCATGGTCTTAGGTGATAAAATGGAAAACATATTACAGAAATAGAGATGATTTTCATTACTTTGACAATGAAAACGACCTTGAAACTGAGCTCAAAGTAGCAGAAATGTTCGATTTTTACCAATGTTCAGCAGTAAATAAATCACACCACAGGTCCAATACACGTCAACTGGGGAGTCTAATATTCTTTCACTAGTGCACTGATATTATTTATACCATTTTTACAATAATGCAGTAGTCTGCATAACAGTAAATTTTGTATTTTTTTTGTATGAATAAAAAATCAAAACAGAAAGCAATAATAATATAAGAGGGGCCTAGAGATGTGACTGATGAACAGAGCATATGTTATTTTAGTGCCACGAATGTCTACCTTGTTTATTCTGGACCCTATTTTGAAATTGGCATCTTTTTTAGTTTGCGTGAAATTGGCCAAATTGCCAATTTCTGACCACCATATTGGGCAGTCCAAATTAGTAAATGGGAGGTTTCTTGTACTCAGCTGATAGATAAAATGGAGTTCTAAAGAAATAGCTATGAGTTTGGTCAACTGGAACAATGGAATTGGCTGAAAATAGGGCTCAAAGTCGGCGAAATCGCCGATACGCATATGTCGCCGAGACCGCTAAATTCGCAGGAGCATAATTCCATGAGTTTTCGACCAAATTTCGAACTTTTGGTGTCATTACCATCGGGAAAAGATTCTCTATCATTTCATAAGAAAAAATAAATTTTTTTTTTTTCAAAAATTGAGCAACATAGAATGACAGTTTCAGAGAGGGGCCTGAAACAGTCAAAGGGTTAAATCTTTCAAACCAACCTTTGCTGGCCTTAAATTTACTCACATCACCACTAGTTGCAGGCAATTTCTTTACCAAATCGTCATGCAACTGCCTAGCCTTTTCATAAATTATTGCTTGAGAGATGCTATCTCCTGCTATCTGTTTTTCATTTATCCCCACCAATAACAGTCTCTCAACATCTTCTAACACTTGCGGTCGCTGTTTCGTAATCACAGTTGCACCTTTTGCAACAACAGCTTCCTTGATTGCCGTTTTCCTGGCCACTATAGTAGCGATGGTTGATTGGGGTTTACTATACAACCTGGCCAGCTCTGACACACACACTCCACTCTCGTACTTTTCAATTATCTCTTTCTTCATTTCAATAGTTATTATCAGCCTTTTTCTCGAAGGGTTGGCACTAGAAGCTTTCTTGGGGCCCATGGTGACATATTTTGCAGAAACAAGCAGCAAAAACACTGTGATAATATGGAATGTACCGAATGTATGCTTAGATGCGCGCACACTGGCTGGCTTGTAAACACTGGCACGCACGGGGAAGTTCAGGCCACATGTTGACATGTCTTGGACGAATCGCGTATACCGGGTTTTTTAACCCTTTGACTGTCGCGGCCGTATATATACGTTTGTGAGGTACCGTGTTTGACGTATATATACTCATAAATTCTAGCGGCTTCAAATCAGGCAGGAGAAAGCTAGTAGGCCCACATGTGAGAGAATGGGTCTGTGTGGTCAGTGTGCACCACATAAAAAAAATCCTGGAGCACGCAGTGCATAATGAGAAAAAAAAACTCCGACCGTTTTTTTTAATTAAAATGCCGACTTTGTGGTCTATTTTCGTATAGTATTTGTGGTTGTATTCTCGTTTTCATGGTCTCATTTGATAGAATGGAAACTATATTATAGAAATGGAGGTGATTTTGATTAATTTTACTATAAAAAGAACCTGGAAATGGAGCACAAAGTACAGGAAATGTTTGATTTTTGCCGATGTTCAAAAGTAAACAAATGATGTCATTGTCCAATAAATGTCCAAATAGCCATTCTAATACGCAGTCATGAATGGGTTGATGTAATTTTTACAATTATTACAGTATTGCAGTAGTCTGCATAACAGTAAATCTTCTATTTTTTGTTTGAATAAAAATTCAAAATAAAAAGCAAGAGTAATATCACAGGGACCTGGAGACATGACTGATGAACAAAGAAAATCTTATTTTAGAGCCAGGAATGTCTGCATTGTTCATTCTGGACCTTATTTTGAAATTGTCGTATTTTTTAATTTTCGTGAAATTGGCCAAATTGCAAATTTCTGACCATGTTATTGGGTAGTTGAAATCGGTAAATGGGCAGTTTCTTGTGCTCAATCGATAGAAAAAATAGAGTTCTGAAGAAATAGTTATGAGTTTGGTTGACTGGAATAACGGAATTAGCCGAAAATAGGGCTCAAAGTGGGCGAAATTGCCGATTTTTAAATATCGCCGAAGTCGCTAACTTCGCGAGAGCGTAATTCCGTCAGTTTTCCATCAAATTTCGTTTTTTTGGTGTCTTTACAATCGGGAAAAGATTCTCTATCATTTCATAAGAAAAAATAATTTTTTTTTTTTTCAAATATTTTGCGACACCAGGAGCAACTTCAGGATTGGGCCCTTCGACAGTCAAAGGGTTAACATGAACTGAGGCAAAATTTTTGCGTTAAAATGTATCGTATACCGGATTTAGCGTATACCGATGGCTTCGTGTACCGGGGGTCCACTGTACTCCGATACGGAAAACGGGCGGAAGTTAAAATTTCATCGGAGTATAAAACAAATTCCAATCACACAATGGAGCGTTAGAGGATCTCACCTTCAAGGACCATAACATTGTTTCAATTGCATCTGCTAGAAAAATGACAGTATGGATAATGAGAACCTTCAAAACCAGGGAAGCCAAACCCATGATGACACTCTTTAGGTTGCTTGTTCTATCTAGGCTGGAATATTGCTGCACACCAACAGCACCTTTCAAGGCTGGTGAATTTGCTGACCTAGAAAATGTACAGACAACCTTCACGGCACACATAACTGCGATAAAACACCTCAATTACTTGGAACGCTTAAGTTCCTAAACCTGTACTCCCTAGAACGCAGGTGGGAGAGATACATGATTATATACACCTGGAAAATCTTAGAGGGACTGGTACCAAACTTGCACACAAAAATCTCTCCTTACAAAAGCAAAAGACTCAGCAGACGGTGCAGCATCCCTCCAATGAAAAGCAGGGGTGCCACTAGCACAATAAGAGACACCACAATTAGTGCCATGGGCCCAAGACTCTTCAACTGCCTCCTAGCATACATCAGGGGGATTACCAATAGACCCCTGGCTGTCTTCAAGCAGACGCTGGACAGGCACCTAAAGTCAGTACCCCACCAGCCAGGTTGTGGTTCGTACATTGGATTACATGCGGCCAGCAGTAACAGCCTGGTTGATGGGGCCCTGATCCACCATGAGGCCTATTAACAGACCGGGCAGTGGGGGTGTTGACCCCCGGAACTCTCTCCAGGTATACTCCAGGTATTAGCTGATTTTTTTTGTTATTCTCATCACCTTTCTCTTTCCTATATTCACTTTCAATTTCCTTCTTTTACATACCCTACCAAACTCATCAACCAACCTCTGCAACTTCTCTTCAGAGTCTCCCAGAAGCACTGTGTCATCAGCAAAGAGCAACTGTGACAACTCCTCCTTTGTGTTAGATTCTTTATCTTTTAACCCCACACCTTTTGCCAACACCCGAGCATTCACTTCTTTTACAACTCCATCTATAAATATATTGAACAACCATAGTGACATCACACGTCCCTGTCTGAGGCCTACTTTTACTGGGAAATAATCTCCCTCTCGCCTGCATACTGTAACCTGGGCCTCACTATCCTCGTAAAGACTTTTCACTGCTTTTTATAACCTACCTCTTATTCCATACATTTGCAACATCTGCCACATTGCCCTCTTCCACCCTATCATACGCCTTTTCCAAATCCATAAATGCCACAAAAACCTCTTTACCCTTATCTAAATACTGTTCACCTGTATGTTTCACTGCAAACACTTGATCTACACACCCTCTACCCCTCCTAAATCCTCCTTGTTCATCTGCTATCCTGCTCTACATCTTACTCATAATTCTTTTAATAATAACTCTACCATACACTTTACCAGGTATACTCAACATACTTTTTTTTTTTCAACAAACTGGCCATATCCCACCAAGGCAGGGTGGCCCAAAAAGAAAAATGAAAGTTTCTCTTTTTAAATTTAATAATTTATAAAGGAGAAGGGGTTACTAGGCCCTTGCTCCCAGCATTTTAGTTGCCTCTTACAACACGCATGGCTTACGGAGAAAGAATTCTGTTCTACTTCCTCGTGGAGATAAGAGGAAATAAACAAGAACAAGAACTAGAAAGAAAATAGAAGAAAACCCAGAGGGGTGTGTATATATATGCTTGTACATGTATGTGTAGTGTGACCTAAGTGTAAGTAGAAGTAGCAAGATGTACCTGAAATCTTGCATGTTTATGAGACAGAAAAAAGACACCAGCAATCCTACCATCTTGTAAAACAATTGCAGGTTTCCGTTTTACACTCACTTGGCAGGATGGTAGTACCTCCCTGGGTGGTTGCTGTCTACCAACCTACTACCTACACTCAACAGACTTATTCCCCTGTAATTTTTACACTCTCTTTTGTCCTTTTGGCCTTTATACAAAGGAACTGTGCATGCTCTCTGCCAATCCCTAGGTACCTTAACCTCTTCCATTCATTTATTAAATAAAATACTAACCACTCCAAAACTATATCCCCACCTGCTTTTAACCCTCTGAAGGTCCAGAGACCAAATCTCAGAGTGACAGCCAGGGTCCAAGAAATGGTAGAGAATCTTTTTCTGAAAGTAATAAAATAAAAAGTACATAATTTTATGAAAAACTGACAAAATTACGCTCTCACGAATTTTGCTGCTTCAGCGATATTTACGCATCGGCGATGTTGCTGACTTAGACTCCCATTTCAGGTCAATTACATTATTCCAGTTGACCAAATTCTTAGTTATTTTGCCAGTATTACTTGTGTTTTATTGATTGAGCACAAGAAATCTCCCAGTCAACTGTTTCAACTACCCAATAAAGTGACTGGAAATTGGTAATTTGGCCAATTTAATACAAAGTTAAAAATATTCCTGTTTCAAAATAGGGTCCATAATAAACAATGCAGACATTCCTGGCACTAAAATAACATTTCCTCTATTCATTAGTTACGTTTTCAGACATTAGAAATGAATTCCATTTTGATTTTTTATTCACATAATGAACTGCTATTCACACCAAAAAAATAGAAGATTTACTGTTATGCAATGTTGCAGTAATTGTATAAATAATATCAGCAGATTCGTGGACATGTATTAGACCCACCAGCTGATGTGTATTAGATTCATGACGTCATTTGTTTACTCTTGAACATCGGCAAAAATTGAACGTTTCTGCTACTTTGAGCTCAGTTTCAAGTCATTTTCACCACTAAAACCAGTCAAAATCATCTCTGTTTCTGTAATATATCTTCCATTCTATCAAATGAGACCAAGATTTCGCAAATACAACTGTAAAAAAAAATATGAAAAAAACACCACAAATTCACCGTTTTAATCCAAAATTATGGTCTCAGCTTTTCTCTCTCATTATGCACTGCATGCTGCAGGATTTGTTTTATGTGGTGCACACTTGCCACATGTGTATTCTCTCATATCTAGGCCCAAATTTACCCCTCACATGTTATCTGAGTGAGCTGAGCTCATGGCGTAGATCTACGGCCTGGACCCTGGCTTCAAAGCCGTAGATCTATGGGACGGACCCTGAAAGGGTTAACATTCCTATCTTTATCCCATCAATCCGAGCTGCTTTACCTCCTTTCATTCTACCCACTGCCCCATGCACTTCCTCCACACTCGCAACTGGATCTTCCTCACTCCTATAAGATGTTATTCCTCCTTGTCCTATACACGAAATCCCGATACCTCTAACTCTTCGTTTAACAACTCTCCTCTCCTTTTTTTAACTTACAAATCCATTCGTTCCCTAGGCTTTCTCAACTTATTAATCTCACTCCAAAAGTTTCTTATTTTCAACAAAATTTGTTGGTAACATCTCACCCACTCTCATTTGCTCTCTTGTTACACTGCTTCACCACTCTCTTAACCTCTCTTTTTCTCTCCATATACTCCTCCCTCATTGCATCACTTCTGCTTTGTAAAAACCTCTCATATGCTAACTTTTTCTATCTTACTACTCTCTTTACATCATTCCACCAGTAGCTCTTCTTCCCTCCTGCACCCACTTTCCTGTAACCACAAACTTCTGCTGAACACCCTAACACTATATTCTTAAACTTACCCCATACATCTTCTACCCCATTACCTATACTCACAATAGCCCATCTGTCTTCCAACAATTGTTTATATCTTACCCTAACTGCCTCCTCTAGTTTATAAACCTTCACCTCTCTCTTACTTGATGCTTCCATTTTCCTTGTATCCCAAATACCTTTTACTCTCACTGTAGCTACCACTAAAAAGTGATCTGATATATCTGTGGCCCCTCTATAAACATGTTGTCCAAGCTGCTATTATTTTATTTCACTATGTTAAAAACCCAACTTTATCTAATGTTCACTGCCAACCTCCAGGATTCCACCGAAAGCAGTCAACTGGCACCCAGGTGCTGTGTTACTGCTAGGTGAACAGCACCAGTGAGTGTTAGTAAACATTCCCACAATTTCCACTCAACCCAGATTCAAATGAGAATTCTTGAGCTATGAACTGAAAATGCTACCAGTGATCTATGACCCACTTTGCAGTCGTCAGTCATTCACTTCCGTCCAGCTGGACTATTGTGCAATTTTTTGACACTGAATGAAAACTAATTGATGATGTAGTTGTTGTGGTGTTTGCAATGTGAGTGATGTGTGAAGATGAGGGGTACAAGATGAAGCTCCAGGACGCCTTACCCCTGAATCATGTCTAGTTTTGTCTATAACTCTCTTCCCTTATTACACAGAGTAGCGCAACTGCATAATGTTCATCCCACTCAAGTGGATCCCCAACTTACACACAGTGAGTCTTCTACATTGTTATACAGTAGTGTATTACAAGTGAACAGACAGCCTTTATCTTGTCTTGTATGTTACATAATTCTGCCTTCTGCTGTGAATTTTCCAGCATAGTTACTACTCACTACTTTACCTTCTGCTGTGAGTTTTCCAGCATAGTTACTACTCACTACTTTACCTTCTGCTGTGAGTTTTCCAGCATAGTTACTACTCACTACTTTGCCTTCTGCTGTGAATATTCCAGCATAGTTACTGCTCGCTACTTTACCTTCTGCTGTAAGTGTTCCAGCATAATTACTACTCACTTTACCCTCTGCTGTGAGTTACTTTACCTTCTGCTGTGAGTATTCCAGCATTGTCACTCCTTACTATTTTACCTTCTACTATGAGTGTTCCAGCATACTTACTTCTCTCAGGGCAGCAAGTTCTTGACTCTTAAGACTTTTTGTTACTGATGTTTCTCAGTCATGTTTTTTTTTATTATTTTTTATAGTGGAACCTCAGTATTCGGACGTTCCTATATTTGTACAACTCGGTATTCGCCCAACTTTTTTGAGAAAATTTGATTCTGTATTTGGATTTTTAACCTAAACAAAACAGTCCATCTGGAACAAAGTTTGATGAAAACAAAGCATTGCACACTCAGTCTCTTGTCAGCTTTCGTTCATTAAGCATCATTCATACAAGCTCTGTGAAACTTTTTGGTATTGTTATTCTGTGGCATTTTTTAAATATTTTCATTGACAGTAAGTAATCTTGACCCCCCAAAAAGGGTAGTGATCCAAACAAGCTTAAAAGGAAAGCAGTGAGAACAACAATTAAAGTGAAAAAAGATCTCATTGAAAAGTGGGGAAAGTGGAACATGGGTGTTGGACTGGGCCACTTAGCCCTTAAACTGTCCAAACGTAGATCTACGTTTACACACGTCGTGCTCCGACCTTGATTTTCTCCATTTGAAAGCATGTAAAAAAAGCGTAGATCTACGTTTGGAGCTCTATGCGAGCGAATGTAGATCTACATTTGGACAGTTTAAGGGTTAATGTGGTATGGCGAAATCCACCATATCATCCATATTGAAAAATAAAGAGGCAATGAAAGGGGCTGATGTCGCAAAAGGAGTGACAATTCTTGGTGTGAAAAGGTCACAGACAATTGAAGAAACGGAAAAACTTTTGTTCGTGTGGATTAACGAAAATCAATTGGCCAGGGACAGTGTTTCTGAAACAATAATTTGTGAAAAAGCAAAACAGTTGCATCTTAGGTGAGACACCCCAGGAAACAGTGCTGAAAGACAAGTAGGGGCTGATTTGATGTGTTTTAACCCTTTCAGGGTCAACAGGCCCTCTCAGAGACTTGTTCTCAGGGTTGCCCAAATTTAAAAAAAAAAAAAAAAAATCTAATGAAAAGATAGAGAATCTTTTCCCAATCATAATGACACCAAAAGTATGAAATTTGATGGAAAACTTGCGAAATTATGCTCTCGCGAAGTTAGCGGTCTCGATGATGTTTATGCATCGGTGATTTTGCCCGCTTTGAGCCCTATTTTTGGCCAATTCCAGTGTACTTGTCGACAAAAATCATAACTATTTCTCTAGAACTCCATTTTTTCTATCGAATGAGTACAAGAAACCACCCATTTACTGATTTCAACTATCCAATACAGTGGTCAGAATTCAGCAATTTTGCCAATTTCACACAAATTTCGAAAGATGCCAATTTCCCAATAGGGTCCAGAATAAACAAGAAAGACATTCCTGGCACTAAAATAACATTTCCTCTGTTCATTAGTCATGTCCCCATGCCCCTCTTACATTCTTTTGCTTCCCACTTTGAATTTTTATTCTCACAAAAAAATAGAAGATTTACTGTTATGCAGACTACTGCATTAGTGTAGAAATGGTATAAATAATATCAGCGCACTTGTGAAAGAATATTAAACTCACCAGTTGACGTGTATTGGACGCATAGCATGATTTGTTTACTTTTGAACTTTGGTAAAAATCAAACATTTCTGCTACTTTGAGCTCAATTTCCAGGTACTTTTCTTTGTAAAACCAGTCAAAATCATCTCAATTTCTGTAATATGTCTTCCATTCTATAAAATGAGACCAGGAAAACTAGAACACAACAATAAATACCATACGAAAATACAGTGCAAAGTCGCTGTTTTAATCCAAAAACATGGTCAAACTTTTTTTTCTCATTACGCACTGTGTGCTGCAGGATTTTTTTATACCGCGCACACTGACCACATAGACCCATTCTTTCATATGTAGGCCTACCAGCTTTCTCTCACTAGATTTGAGGGCGCTAGAATTTAGGCGTACTTGTACGTCAAAAACCCTGGTGTGCAAGCCGTACTAGTACAGCCGAAACCCTGAAAGGGTTAAAAAGAGGAGTGGGAGTCATAGTGTATTAAGGCATGGGGAGGCTGCCATGCTAACAGAGATGAAGCTGAGAAGTATGTTACGGAATTTAACCCTTTCAGGGTCCGTCCCGTAGGTCTACGGCTTTACGTTCAGGGTCCAAACCGTAGATCTACGCCATGAGCTCAGCTCACTCTGATAAACTGTGAGTGGTACATTTGGACCTAGATATGAGAGAATACATCTATGTGGTATGTGTGCACCACATAAAACAAATCCTGCAGCACAATGTGTATAATGAGAAAAAACTGAGACCATGATTTTCGATTAAAACAGCAAATTTGCAGTGTTTTTTCGTATGTTTTTTATAGTTGTATTTGCGATATCTTGGTCTCATTTGATAGAATGGAATACATATTACAGAAATAGAGATGATTTTGATTGGTTTTATCACTGGAAATGGCTTGAAACTGAGCTCAAAGTAGCGGAAATGTTAAATTTTTGCCGATGTTCAAGAGTAAACAAACGACCTCACACATCTAATACACGCCAGCTGGTGGGTCTAATATACATTCACAAATGTGGTGATGATATTTATACAATTATTACAATATTGCATAACAGTAAATCTTCTATTTTTTCGTGTGAATAAAAATTCATTATGTGAATAAAAAATCAAAATGGAATTTATTTGTAAAGCCTCAAATGTAACTAATGAACAGAGGAAATGTTAGTTTGGTGCCAGGAATACCTACATTGTTTATTCTGGACCCTATTTTGAAATTGGAATATTTTGAACTTTGTGTTAAATTGGCCAAATAGCCAATTTCCGATCACTTTATTTTGTAGTTGAAACAGTTGACTTGGCGATTTCTTGTACTCAGTCAATAGAATAGAAGTAATACTAGTGAAATAGCTAAGAATTTGGTTGACTGGAATAATGTAATTGGCCTAAAATGGGAGTCAAAGTCGGCAAAATCGCCAATTCGTAAATATTGCTGACACATCAAAATTCGCGAGAGCATAATTTCGTAAATTTTCCATCAAATTTCATACTTTTTGTTTTATTACCTTCACAAAAAGATTCTCTACCATTTCATAAGAAAAAATAACAAATTTTTTTTTTTTTTTAAATTCTTGGACACTGGGGCACCACTTCAGATTTTGGCCTTGGACCCTGAAGGGGTTAAAACCTATGTTAATATTGAGGATTTATTCCTCAACAGGTCTTTAATTGTGATGAAACCAGACATTTTGGAAAAGAATGACTAAGAGAACCTACATCACACAAGAAGAATCATTACCAGGACACAAGCCCATTAACCCTTTCAGGGTCCAAGGCCCAAATCTGGAGTCACGCACCAGTGTCCAAGAATTTAAAAAAAAAAAATTTGTTATTTTTTCTTATGAAATCGTAGAGAATCTTTTTGTGAAGGTAATAAAACAAAAAGTACGAAATTTGGTGGAAAATTGACGAAATTATGCTCTCGCGAATTTTGATGTGTCAGCGATATTTACGAATCGGCGATTTTGCCGACTTTGACTCCCATTTTAGGCCAATTACATTATTCCAATCAACCAAATTCTTAGCTATTTCACTAGTATTACTTCTATTCTATCGATTGAGCACAAGAAATCGCCAAGTCAACTGTTTCAACTACAAAATAAAGTGATCGGAATTTGTTAATTTGGCCAATTTAACACAAAGTTCAAAATATTCCAATTTCAAAATAGGGTCCAGAATGAACAATGTAGGCATTCCTGGCACTAAACTAACATTTCCTCTGTTCATTAGTTATGTTTTGAGGCTTTACAAATAAATTCCATTTTGATTTTTTATTCACATAATGAATTTTTATTCACACCAAAAAATAGAAGATTTACTGTTATGCAATACTGTAATAATTGTATAAATATCATCACCATATTTGTGAATGTATATTAGACCCACCAGCTGACGTGTATTAGACGTGTGAGGTCGTTTGTTTACTCTTGAATATCGGCAAAAATTTAACATTTCCGCTACTTTGAGCTCAGTTTCAAGCCATTTCCAGTGCTAAAACCAATCAAAATCATCTCTATTTCTGTAATATGTCTTCCATTCTATCAAATGAGACCAAGAAATCGCAAATACAACTATAAAAAACATATGAAAAAACACTGCAAAGTTGCTGTTTTAATCGAAAAATCATGATTTCATTTTTTTTCTCTCATTATACACAGTGTGCTGCAGGATCTGTTTTATGTGGTGCACACATACCACATAGATGTATTCTCTCATATCTAGGCCCAAATGTACCACTTACAGTTTATCAGAGTGAGCTGAGCTCATGGCGTAGATCTACGGTTTGGACCCTGAACGTAAAGCAGTAGATCTACGGGACGGACCCTGAAAGGGTTAAAGACAAGGGTGTTTATAAAAAACAAAGTGATCAAAAGTAAACTCAGTGTAATGTGGAGAGCTAATAGTAAAGTTTGGATAACAAGGTAGTTCTTCACTGAGTGGATACATGAAGTATTTGCTCCAAATGTGAAGTGGAAAAAACTTAGCATTAACAGAAGTTCTTTTGAACTTCTGGTAATGGACAATGCTCCTGCTCACCCTTCAGGCTTGGAGGAAAATTTCTGGATGAATACAGCTTCATTAAAGTGAAGTTCTTGTCCCCTAACACCACTCCTCTTATCTAACTCATTGACCAGCAGGTAATTTACAATTTTAAGAAACCTGACACAAAGTATTGTTTAAAAGGTGCCTCAAAGTGACCTCTGAAACAGAGGTCACTTTGGAATTTTGAAAAAAGCATTATAATATCCTCCAGTGTTTAAGGATAATAGACAAAGCCTGGGAGGAAGTTTCTTTCAGGACAATGAACTCTGCTTTGAAGAAATTGTGACCAGACTGTGTGTCAGTCAGATTTTGAAGGCTTTGAGGCAGAGCCTGTAGTGAAAGATATTGTTCCTCTGGGCCAGTCCATGGGTTTGGAAATGAACGATGAGGATGTAGAGGAGTTGGTGTAGAATCACGAGAATGAGCTCACCACAGAAGAACTTCAAGACCTGCACATGAAGCAGCAAGAAGTGGTTGAGGATATTTCTTCTTATTCAGAGGTGGAGGAGGAGAGGAGAAGCAGTTAGGACAACCTTTTCAATGCAGAATTTAAGGAGCTGTGTTACCATTGGGCTCAAACACAGAGCCTGGTGGAAAAAAGGCATCCTGACATTACTTTTATAAATAGGAGCATCATCCTGCAGACGTTGGACAGCTTCTTTAGCAAAGAAAAAATCAAACACTAGTAAATGCCCATCATCTTCAAGCACTGCTGCACAGAGGCAGAAAAGAGGAAAAATACCAGATGGGCAGTTGCCTGATGTTTTTATGAAAGGTGACAACCTTTCCAAACATTAACGTCTCTCCACCTTCCTCTTAGGCCATCACCACTTCTCAGAAGGGTAAAGTGCAAGTAAATTTTCATTTATTTTGTGTATTTATTGTTTTTATAGTTTTCATGTATGATTTTTATGCATGCAAATATTATACAGGTTTAAATAAGCAATATTTTCACTTGAAATGTTTTATAATTGGTAATTGTTTGGGTTCTGGAGTGGATTAATCGTATTTACATTATTTCTTATGGGAAAAATTTATTTGTAAAGCTCACTATTCGAACAGCTTCCTGGAATGAATTTAGTTTGAATATTGAGGTACCACTGTATTTAACTTAGAATTCATTGCCATATCTGAGTGTGGGAATTATTGTCATAGTATCATGATCTTCAGTGTAGCTTTTTCCTTAGTCAACAAGAGCTTAAACTCTTGTCTTATGTATTTGGTGAATGAAAACCCATGTGCTCTTCGTTCCTGATCACCTGAGAGTTAAGTGTGTCCTAGGAGCTGGAACTCTTTATTGGGTAACTTGCTCTTTAATGGATGATTTGAGTTAAATCATGTGATTGTGTTAGCCTGTTCCTGAATCAGTCATGTGATTCAGTGTTAACCTTGTCTGAATTCGCTCATGTGTCTGATTCCTGAACTCAGTAATTCCAGGTATCAGCTCATTTTCAACTTAGTGAATCTTGGACCTCTGCAAATTATGATAAGGGGCAAGGTAGGCTAGATTTTGGCCTGTGAGGGTTTGTATTGGCAGTGGTACACCTAGCTGGGGTTAACCTTCAAACCTTATCCAGTGTACTAGTACACAGCTGAGAGTTGTGTGTCCAATGGTTAGTGACAGACCACATATACGAAGGTGGTGTAAACAAACCTACTTTTCTGCCAGTCATATAAAATTATAGCACATACAGTTATGTACAGTACATAAAACTTGACAATGATAATAAACAAGTACATTACTGGTTTATGTATTTACTATGTTGTACTTTTTATCATTTTTCTAGAGCGTACTCTTTCTACTTACAAAAAAAATGTTTACTGTAAAATAGTATGGGGAGTTACGCCAGCTGCAGCCTCATTCATCTCGTGGTTACTGCATCTTTTGATAGCCTCATTTTCCCTTGTGCTTGGTTTAATCTCATGTTGTTTTGTTCTTCATGGCTCCTGCAGAGAAGAAAAAGAAGAACCCAAAAGAAAATTCACAGCGAAGAGTTTAGCAGATGCCTTTGCAGACCTAAACAAACTCTTTAAAAGGTTTGAAAACAAGACCCCAACACCAAAAGGTTTTCATTAATAGAGAGGAATGTTCTTGGTGCATTATCTGCTTACAATCAAATCTATGATAAAAAATGAACAAATCATATAACCTAAGTGTGTAATAGTCTATACCATCTAGGTTTGTGTAAGTACACTCTGTGACATTCCCACAACAACAAAAATCGCCTAATAATGCATTTCTCAGAAAGTATCCCCGTTGTTAAGTGATGCATGACCGTACACAGCTGTCAGTCATATCCAGTGTATTAGTGCATAATTGACAGTTGTGTACAGCACACTAGTAACTGACAGTTGTGTCCAGTGTACTAGTAACTGACAGTTGTGTTCAATGTGCTAGTACACAACTGACAGTTGTGTTCAACCCTCTAGTACACAACTGACAGTTGTGTTCAGCATACTAGTACACAACAGGCAGTTGTGTCTTAATGCACTAGTACACAATTGACAGTTGTGTTCAACCTTCTAGTACACAACTGACAGTTGTGTTCAACCTTCTAGTACACAACTGACAGTTGTGTTCAACCTTCTAGTACACAACTGACAGTTGTGTTAAATGTGCTAGTACACAACTAACAGTTGTGTTCAATGTACTAGTACACAACTGACAGTTGTGTTGAACCTTCTAGTACACAACTGACAGTTGTGTTCAATGTACTAGTACACAACTGACATTTGTGTCCAACATACTAGTACACAACTGACAGTTGTGTTCAACCTTCTAGTACACAACTGACAATTGTGTTCAACCTTCTAGTACACAACTGACAGTTGTGTCCAACGTACTAGTACACAACTGACAGTTGTGTTCAACCTTCTAGTACACAACTGGCGATTGTGTTCAACCTTCTAGTACACAACTGACAGTTGTGTTCAGCATACTAGTACACAACTGACAGTTGTGTCCGATGTTCTAGTACACAACTGACAGTTGTGTCCGATGTTCTAGTACACAACTGACAGTTGTGTCCAACTCCTGCACCAGGCAGCACACACTACTGCTATTTAAGAGCCTGATCTTGCCTAATATACAATATATTTTTTTTAACATGTCGGCCATTTCCCACCGAAGCAGGGTGACCCAAAAAGAAAGAAAAATCTGAAACGAAAGAAAAACCCACAAAGAAAGAAAAAATTTCATCATTCAACATTTTCACCATCACTCATACGTAATCACTGTCTTTGCAGAGGCACTCAGATACAACAGTTAGGTGTCCCTCCAAACTGCCAGCATCCCAACCTCCTCCTTTAAAGTGCAGGCATTGTACTTCCCATTTCCAGGAGTCAAGTCTGGCCAACTGGTTTTCTTGAATCCCTTCACAAAATATTAACCTGCTCACACTCCAATAGCTTGTCAGGTCCCAAAAACCATTCGTCTCCATTCGCTCCTATCTAACACAATCATGCACGCTTGCTGGAAGTCCAAGCCCTTCACCCACAAAACCTCTTTCACCTCCTCCCTCCAACCTTTTTGAGGACAACCCCTACCCCCCCTCCCTTCCTCCACAGATTTATGTGCTCCAAGTCATTTTACTTTGTTCCATTCTTTCTAAATGACCAAACCACCTCAACAAACCCTCTTCAGCTGTCTGTCTAATACTTTTAACAGCTCCACACCTCCTAATTTCCACACTATGAATTCTCTGCATAATATGTACACCACACATTGCCCTCAGGACATCTCCACTGCTTCCAGCCGCCTCCTTGCTGCAGCATTTACAACCCATGCTTCACACCCACATAAGAGTGTTGGTACCACCTTATTCTTGTACATTCGCTGTATGGTTATTTTTTATATACTACTTCATCTCAACTAAAAATTTAATTACTGCAAACCATTAGCTACCTCAGTGTTCTAATAAGGATAGCAGTGTACAGTGGACCCTCGGATATCGGCCAAATTGGACTTCAGCTGCTTTTTTGGCCGAAGTTCTATCCTGGATTTTGACCGGCAACTCGGAAATCAGCCATATTGGACGCATAATAATAATCACGCTTGGGCACATTAAATGTCATATTTTAGGTTTATATAGACATTTTCATTAATACATCTATGATATTATCTTCAAAATTATATAAGAAACACGTTACATAGCATATAGCATATAAACATGCAATGTTTGTATGCTGTCAAGTGGTGAGTTCTGTTGAGAGTAACCATTACATTTTCTCTGATTCAGCATTAGAGAAACTGTGAATGTGACGTCTGGCCCAGTCACCACCCTTCATATGGCATGAATTATTCATGCCGTATTATTCAGCGATATTTACTCATCGGTGATTTTGCCCACTTTGACTCCTATTTTAGGCTAATTACATTATTCTAGCCGACCAAATTCTTAGCTATTTTGCTAGTATCACTTCTGTTTTATGGATTAAACACAAGAAACTGCCCAATCATGAATTTCAACTACCTATTAAAGTGATCAGAAATGGTAATTTGGCCAATTTCACATGAAGTTCAAAATATTCCAATTTCTAAATAGGGTCCAGCAGTGCCCGATTTAGGTGGTGGGGGGCCCATTGCATTAAAAAGGTCTCAATATATGTACAGTCCTCTTAGGATGAAGAAATGAAACAATAAATTTGATTTATAGTGTATTTTAGCAGCCTTTCGGTTCATTTGCAAGTGTAACTCAAAAGTAATGTACAGACTTATGAGGAATTACCTTAAGTCAGATAAAATATTAGAAGCTAGGTACATTCCGTACTTTTCTGATGGAAAAGTCTCTGATGACTCCATTAAAATCCAATGAGTGCAGAATGTCAGATTCTATGCTCATGACCATCAGGTTCACAAACCGCCTTTGCTTCTTGCTTGTTTGTAGCTGGTTCTCACTACCACACTGTTGTTCACATACTGACCACTATCAAGCAGTCATTCATACTGCAGAACTCTGCACACCCAGGAAGATGATGTGCTGTGAGTCATTCTTGCATCATGCAGCTGACGATGTGCTCGCATCGATGATGTAATGCCAATGATCAGATGTCTCAACATGACAATCCCGCCACAAATCAAACTCTTGCATACATTTTCTCTTTTTGCGATCTATTCAATTCTCAGTATAATGTGTGTCATATATTTCATCATTTGGTGGGGGCCCTGGAGCCCCTCCCCTAAGTCTGGCCCAGGGGTCCAGCATAAACAATGCAGGCATTCCTGGCACTAAAATAACATTTCGTCTGTTTATTAGTTACATTTCCAGGCTTTACAGATGAATTCCATTTAGATTTTTAATTCACATAAAGAATTTTTATTCACACCGAAAAATAGATTTTAATAATTGTATAAATAATATCATTGCATTCGTGAACATATATTAGACCCACCAGTTGATGTGTATTGGACATGTGACGTGATTTGTTCCCTCTTGAACATCGGCAAAAATCTAACATTTCCGCTACTCAATTTCAAGCTATTTTCAGTACTAAGACCAATCAAAATCATCTCTATTTCTGTAATATATCTTCCATTCTATCAAATGAGACCAAAGGAGCCACAAATACAACTGTAAAAGTAATTCGAAAATACATTGCAAAGTCGCTGTTTGAATCCAAAAACGCGGCTGCAGTTTTTTCTCATGCACTGTGTGCTGCAGGATTTGTTGTATATGGTGCACACTCACATAGATGCATTCTCTCATATCTAGGCCCAAATTTGCTGCTGACAGCTTATCTGAGTGATCTGAGCTCATGACCTAGTACTATGTCATGGACCCTGGCTTCAAAGTTGTAGAACTACAGGACGGACCCTCAAGGGGTTAACAGTTATGAGTACAACATACTAGTATGCATCTAACAGTTATGGGTCCTGCATACTAGTACGCACAGTTTTTCTTATTTGCAAATCTGCTACTGCCAATATTTTTGACCTTAGGGAAGTTGGTGAAGGAACAACAGTGCCACTTGTACACACTGTTTGCTGGTAGGGAAGTTAGTGAAGGAGCAACAGTACCACTTGTACACACTGTTTGTTAGTAGGGACGTTGGTGGAGGAATAATAGTGCCACTTGTACACACTGTTTGCTGGTAGCTGGTAGAGACGGTGGAGGAACAGTGTGTACAAGTGGCACTGTTGTTCCTCCACCAACAACTTACCAGCAAACAGGGTGTACATGTACAAGTGGCACTGTTGTTCCTCCACCAACAACTTACCAGCAAACAGGGTGTACATGTACAAGTGGCACTGTTGTTCTTCCACCAACAACTTACCAGCAAACAGGATGTACATGTACAAGTGGCACTGTTGTTCCTCCACCAACAACTTACCAGCAAACAGGATGTACATGTACAAGTGGCACTGTTGTTCCTCCACCAACTTCCCTACCAGCAAACAGGATGTACATGTACAAGTGGCACTGTTGTTCCTCCACCAACTTCCCTACCAGCAAACAGGGTGTACATGTACAAGTGGCACTGTTGTTCTTCCACCAACAACTTACTTACCAGCAAACAAGGTATGCAGATGTCAGGAAGATGGCTTATTCATTCCAAATTTATTATAATTTCATGATAACAATAGAATTCATCTACAAAGCTCAGTATGTATATTTAATCCAGGATAATCTAGTAAAGTCAAACTATATGACTTCCATGTTTTGATAAGTATTATACTTTGAAACAATTATAATAATATCATATGATTTTGTTATAGATATGTTTTACAATGGCCTGGAAGGCACACAGGTGTTATAGACACATACACTGTTTATATAACTCATGATATTCCCTCCAACCTAAGTTTTGTTTCTTTTTTTTAACATGTCGATCGTTTCCCACCAAGGCAGGGTGACCCAAAATGAAAGAAAAAAACAAAAAGAAAGAAAAAACTTTCATCATCATTCAACACTTTCACCACCATTCATGCATAATCACTGTCTTTGCAGAGGCGCTCAGATGTGACAGTTTAGATGTCTGTCTAAACAGCCATATATGAATAGCCTAGGATAACCTAGTAAACAGTAGACCGGCATTTAACATGGTAGTTACGTTCCTGAAAACATCGTGTTAGGTAAAAACTGTGTTAGATGAACTGAAGAACTTAAGGGAAAAATAGGGTTACATTCCTGGGAGCCCCAGAAAAGCCAAACAACTATTTTTTTAGGCCTCCACATCTTACAAAAATAAAAGTGAATATGTAATTGTAGTTCATTGTCATGATATATTATGTTGCTTTTACTGCTTAAGATTGCAAATGCAACAGAAATAATAGTATTTCTTACCTTAAATTGTGGGTGCTGGTGTTTGTGGATGACTGTGGAGAGTTATGTTGTGGCCCTACTGGGCTGAGGTGGATGGTAGAGGTTCTGGTACTGAAGTTGATGGTTGTACTGGGTGTGCATAAATTCTGTAATGGATTTCTGTCCTCTTTTACCCTTCAGTACATTATCAACTGATGGTAAGGCATCAGCTGCTCTAGACACCTCTAGACATTTCCTCTGTTTATTAGTTAAGTTTCCAGGCTTTACAAATGAATTCCACTTCGATTTTTTTATTCACATAATGAATTTTTATTCACACCAAAAAATAGAAGATTTACTGTTATGCAATATTGTAATAATTGTATAAATAATATTAGCACATTCATGACTGTACATTAGACCCACCAGCTGATGTGTGTTGGACACATGACGTCGTTTGTTTACTCTTAAACATTGGCAAAAATCAAACATTTCTGCTGTTTTGAGCTCAGTTTCATGGCATTTTCAGTACTAAAACCAATCAAAATCATCTTTATATCTGTAGTATGTCTTCCATTCTATCAAGTGAGGCCAAGAAACCATGAATACAACCATAAAGAACATAGGAAAATACACTGCAATGTCGCTGTTTTAATCCAAAAACAGTCTCATTTTTTCTCGTTATGCACTGCATGCTGCAGAATGTTTTATATGGTGCACACTTGCCACAAAGATGCATTCTCTCATATCTAGGCCCAAATTTACTGCTCACAGCTTATCTGAGTGAGCTGAGCTTATGACGTAGAACTACGGCTAGGACCCTGGCTTCAAAGCCGTAGAACTACAGGATGGACCTGCAAAGGATTAATTTGATTCCCCTCATCCATTGGTTCTTCGTATTCAACTTTGGTTGCACCTTGTGGCTAGCAAAAACAAAGACGTCCCTGGACACGTTCATGTGCAGGGCAATGAACAGGCAGATGCTGCTGTGCAGTCAGTGGTATGTGATTTTCCAGTTTCCTATAGAGGTATTCTGTTCAGGGATTACTTTACAGTCATCTCTGCCCGTCTTTGTGGCCATTGGCAACAACATTGATCGGACATGCACCATAACAAATTGCACTCTATTAAACCGCTTTTAGGTTTGTGGCCATCTTCTTACCACCATTGCTGTACTCAGGAGACTGCATTCTCCCGTCTCCGCATCGGCTATACTCACCTTACCCGTGGGTATCTCACGGAACGACACCCTATTCTGTGTAAGGTTTGTTGGGTCCCTATTTCAGTTCTTCAATTTCTTGTGGATTGTCAAGTTTACCAGTGCTCTTGCAAGATTTACCTCCATCGATGCCACCACCCTACCACTCTTACCTTATCTTCCCTTCTTGCAGACGGCTCTGCTTTTGACTTACAATCACTTTTTGACTTTTTGTCAGCAACTGCTTTACTACAGTGGACCCTCGCATACCGTTGGCATCACATAACGTTAAATCCGCATACCGGTACATTTTATCACTAAAATTTTGCCTCGCATACCGCTAAAAAACTCGCTCAACGCTATTCGTCCGAGATGCTTCTAATGTGCGGCCTGAGCCAGCTTCACATGTTCCGCCGGTGGCATTGTTTACAAGCCAGCTTCGGCGGTAACATCCAAGCATGCAATCGAAACATTTTGTATTATTACAGCGTTTTTGGTGATTTCATCTGCAAAATAAGTGACCATGGGCCCCAAGAAAGCCTCTAGTGCTAACCCAGTGGTAAAAAGGGTGAGAAATACTATCATACCACAGTCAGCTGCTGCTGCACCACAGTCAGCTGTTGCTTGACCAGTCAGCTGTTGCTGGATCAGTCAGCTGCTGTTGCACCTCGATCAGCTGTTGCTGGACCAATCAGCTGTTGCTGGACCAGTCAGCTGCTTCTGCACCACGATCAGCTGTTGTTGGACCAGTCAGCTGTTGCTGAATCAGTCAGCTGCTGCTGCACCACGATCAGCTGTTGTTGGACCAGTCAGCTGTTGCTGGATCAGTCAGCTGCTGCTGCACCATGATCAGCTGTTGTTGGACCAGTCAGCTGTTGCTGGATCAGTCAGCTGCTTCTGCACCACGATCAGCTGTTGTTGGACCAGTCAGCTGTTGCTGGATCAGTCAGCTGCTGCTGCACCACGATCAGCTGTTGCTGGACCAGTGAGCTGTTGCTGGATCAGTCAGCTGCTGCTGCACCACAATCAGCTGTTGCTGGACCAGTCAGCTGTTGCTGGACCAGTCAGCTGTTGCTGGATCAGTCAGCTGTTGCTGGATCAGTCAGCTGTTGCTGGACCAGTCAGCTGTTGCTGGATCAGTCATCTGTTGCTGGACCAATCAGCTGTTGCTGGATCAGTCAGCTGTTGCTGGATCAGTCAGCTGTTGCTGGACCAGTCAGCTGTTGCTGGACCAGTCAGCTGTTGCTGGACCAGTCAGCTGTTGCTGGATCAGTCAGCTGTTGCTGGACCAGTCAGCTGTTGCTGGATCAGTCAGCTGTTGCTGGACCAGTCAGCTGTTGCTGGACCAGTCAGCTGTTGCTGGATCAGTCAGCTGCTGCTGCACCACGGTTAGCTGCTGTTGCACCATCAGCTGTTTCTGAACATGACTCGTCCTGAACCTGTCCCGAACCTGTCCGTCCAGCCTGAGCGCCTGCCTTGCCGTCATTGTTTACAAGCCAGGGTGGCCGGTTGCATGCATACATTCGATACATTTTGTATTATTCCATTATTTATAGTGCTTGTAACTGCTAAATAAGCCACCATGGGCCCAAAGAAAGCTTCTAGTGCCAACCCTGTGGTAAAAAGGGTGATAAATACTATTGTACCACAGTCAGCTGCTGCTGCACCACGGTCAGCTGATAAATTGGACCAGTCAGCTGCTGCTGCACCACAGCTGCTGCTGCACCACAGCTGCAGCTGCACCACAGCTGTTGTTGTTGCTGCACCACCAGCTGTATTACTCGAAGATGTGGAGAGTGTTGTTGGTGTGGCTTAACGTGAAACAATTACCGAGAAACAATTAACCCCGGAGGGTTAGCCACCCAGGATAACCCAAGAAAGTCAGTGCATCATCGAGGACTCTCTAACTTATTTCCATTAGGGTCCTTAATCTTGTCTCCCAGGATGCAACCCACACCAGTCGACTAACACCCAGGTGAACAGGGAAAAACGCCTGGAACTAGTGCTCATATTGGTGAATTTAAAGCCAGCAAATGTTGGTTTGAGAGATTTAAGAATCGTAGTGGCATACACAGTGTGATAAGGCCTGTTCTGGAAGAAAATGCCAAACAGGACCTACAGTACTCAGGAGGAAAAGGCACTCCCAGGACACAGTGTCTCATCAGTCATTGCTGCATCTTCAATAAAGGTAAGTGTCATTTATTCTTCATTTAGTAGAGTAGTACATGCACAATATATACTGTGCATGTACTACTCTACTATTGTGCATGTATCCTTCTCTTTGTGTGTAGGAAAATGTATATTTCATGTGGTAAAAATTTTTTTTTCATACTTTTGGGTGTCTTGCACGGATTAATTTGATTTCCATTATTTCTTATGGGGAAAATTCATTCGCATAACGATAATTTCGCATAACAATGAGCTCTCATGAACGGATTAATATCGTTATGCGGGGGTCCACTGTATACGAACTTTGACACATAGCCCTTAGTGCCCCTTCCAGCTTTTTTCTCCCCTCACCTCTGATCTCTCCACCTAGCTGTTTATAGCCCTGGCATTATTTTCTGTCCCGCAGCGCTGCATGACCCTTGTCGGTTTATCGCTTCATTTGATAATAATAATAATAATAATAATAATAATAATAATAATAATAATAATAATAATATACTGCCTAGGCTTATCAGGCCTCTGGCACCAAATATGGAGGGAGGAAAAATAAAGCACTGATCTATGTTTGGAGTGCTAGCAGTAAGAATGTAGATCAGTGGACAGTTAAAGTGCTAACTTGGGTGGTATTCAAACATGTATCTTGGGTTATGGTTGCTGGGAGAAGGTGGCTGTTGACTATAAGAGCATCAGATAACTGTTGTTGATTGTGATGATCCTGCAAGTTGTTGTTGACATCTGTAAGTACACTTGTTTTTTTTCTTCTTTGACATTGGTGTTAAGCTGGATAACTTGCTCTCTGAGGAGGTTGATGGTGTCCTGAGTTTCAGTGTAGGTGGTACTCTTGTTCCAGTCTGTTTATTTTGTGTTCCAGGGTTGTGATCTTGCTTAGGTAGTATGTGTTGGAGGTTTTTAGTTCTTGAATTTCCCAGGTTAGCATATCAACTTTTTCACCCTGGATCCTGTTAAATTTGGCTACCTCTGGTCTTGTATCTTCAAATTAACAAATCCATAGGAGTTTTCATCAGTGTTCGGGGATGGCGGTCATGTTTGTTGTTATTTGGGTTGTGTTGGATTGCATTGGATTTCTTACTACTTCTGGATGTTATTTATGAACAATATGCTCAGTATAAGTGATGTTACCTGTACTTAGTATAAGTACAGGCAGGCCCCACTTATGCAGCAGGTTAGGACCCGGGCCTCACTTATGCAGCAGGTTAGGACCCGGGCCCCACTTACGCAGCAGGTTAGGACCCGGGCCCCACTTATGCAGTAGGCTAGGACCTGGGTCCCACTTATGCAGCAGGTTAGGACCCAGGCCCCACTTATGCAGTAGGCTAGGACCTGGGCCCCACTTATGCAGTAGGCTAGGACCCAGGCCCCACTTATGCAGCAGGTTAGGACCCGGGCCCCACTTATGCAGTAGGCTAGGACCTGGGTCCCACTTATGCAGCAGGTTAGGACCCGGGCCCCACTTATGCAGTAGGCTAGGACCTGGGTCCCACTTATGCAGCAGGTTAGGACCCGGGCCCCACTTATGCAGTAGGCTAGGACCTGGGTCCCACTTATGCAGCAGGTTAGGACCCAGGCCCCACTTATGCAGTAGGCTAGGACCTGGGTCCCACTTATGCAGCAGGTTAGGACCCGGGCCCCACTTATGCAGTAGGCTAGGACCTGGGCCCCACTTATGCAGTAGGCTAGGACCCGGGCCCCACTTATGCAGCAGGTTAGGACCCGGGCCCCACTTATGCAGTAGGCTAGGACCTGGGTCCCACTTATGCAGCAGGTTAGGACCCGGGCCCCACTTATGCAGTAGGCTAGGACCTGGGTCCCACTTATGCAGCAGGTTAGGACCCGGGCCCCACTTATGCAGTAGGCTAGGACCTGGGTCCCACTTATGCAGCAGGTTAGGACCCGGGCCCCACTTATGCAGTAGGCTAGGACCTGGGTCCCACTTATGCAGCAGGTTAGGACCCGGGCCCCACTTATGCAGTAGGCTAGGACCTGGGTCCCACTTATGCAGCAGGTTAGGACCCGGGCCCCACTTATGCAGTAGGCTAGGACCTGGGTCCCACTTATGCAGCAGGTTAGGACCTGGGGCTGTTGCTGTAAAGCAAAAATCACTGTAAAGTGAAACAGCCTTTTTTCACTTTCAAATGCATATGAAAGACTTTATCTACATCTTACGAGCCACCGTTTTTGACATGTATATACTCATAAATTCTAGCAGCTTCAAATCAAGCAGGAGAAAGCTGGTAGGCCCACATGTGAGAGAATGGGTCTATGTGGTCAGTGTGCACCATATAAAAAAATCCTGCAGCACACAGTGCATAATGAGGAAAAAAAAGCTCCGACCATTTTTTTTAAATTAAAATGCTAACTTTGTGGTCTATTTTCTTATAGTATTTATGGTTGTATTGTCATTTTCTCGGTCTCATTTGATAGAATGGAAGACATATTATAGAAATTTTGATTGGTTTTACTATGAAAAGAACCTTGAAATGGAGCTCAAAGTAGGGGAAATGTTTGATTTTTGCCAATGTTCAAAAGTAAACAAATGATGTCATTTTCCAATAAGTGTCCAAGTAGCCATTCTAATATGCAGTCAGGAATGGGTTGACATTATTTATACAATTATTACAATATTGCAATAGTCTGCATAACAGTAAATCTTCTATTTTTTGTTTGAATAAAAATTCAAAATAGAAAGCAAGAGTAATATCAGAGGGGCCTGGAGACGTGACTGATGAACAAATAAAATGTTATTTTAGAGCCAGGAATGTCTACAATGTTCATTCTGGACCCTATTTTGAAATTGTCATATTTTTTAATTTTCGTGAAATTGGCCAAATTGCAATTTTCTGACTATGTTATTGGGTAGTTGAAATTGGTAAATGGGCAGTTTCTTGTACTCAATCAATAGAAAAAATGGAGTTCTAAGGACTCGGGCCGAAAATAGGGCTCAAAGTGGGCGAAATTGCCGATTCATAAATATCGCCGAGGTCACTAACTTTGCGAGAGCGTAATTCCATCAGTTTTCCATCCAATTTCGTTCTTTTGGTGTCATTACAATCGGAAAAAGATTCTCTATCGTTTCATAAGATTTTTTTTTTTTTTTTTTTTTTTTTTTTTTTTTTTTTTTTTTTTTTTTTTTTTTTTTTTTTTTTTTTTTTGGAAATTTTGCAACACCAGTAGACACCTCAGGATTTGGGGTTGCGACAGTCAAGGGGTTAAGTGAGCAATAGATCTCGGCCTAAAAAATGCATTTGTATATATATACACATTACTTACCCAAAAATATTTTTGTACATAGTTTATAGTGAGTGCTGAATATATTGTAGGCAGGCTGAATAAATGAAGAATGGGTGAAATTGATAAACTGCTTTACAGTGCTTCACTGTAAAGCAAAGCACTGTAAAGTGGGGTCCTCTTGTACATATTTTTGTATTTTTCATCTAGATCTTATATGGAAATATAAATATGTATGGATTTGTTAGTCCATTGCACACATATTGCTACCTACGGTAATCTGTTACATAGGTCTATTTAATTTTTTATTTATTTCAGTGATTGCCGTGTATGACTACACTGCTGACAAGGAAGACGAACTCACGTTCTCTGAGAATGCTGTTATCTATGTTCTCAAGAAGAATGATGATGGCTGGTGGGAGGGAGTGATGAATGGTGTGACAGGTCTCTTCCCTGGCAACTATGTTGAGCCACTTATGTGAGCTACACACCACCACTCCATGGAACAGTGTGATGACACCACCACTCCATGGAACAATGTGATGACACCACCACTCCATGGAACAGTGTGATGACACCACCACTCCATGGAACAATGTAATGACACCATTACTCCATGGAACAGTGTGATGACACCACCACTCCATGGAACAATGTAATGACACCATTACTCCATGGAACAGTGTGATGACAACACCACTCCATGGAACAGTATATAAGAAATATGTACTCTCCGAAGTAAGAGAATATGTAATTTGTTTTCTGAGGTAACATTTCCAAAAATAAATGATCAATAGACTGCTCTGCCAGAACTGTTTAGAATAATGTTGTTATATTGTTGAGGAAACAGCAGTGATATACAGTGCTGGTCACTGACATAGTGGTAGCTTCAGACACAGTGCTGGTGACTGGTACAATGTTATCTTCAGTCATAGTGCTGGTGACTGACACAGTGGTAGCTTCAGTCACAGTGCTGGTGACTAGTACAGTGTTAGCTTCAGTCATAGTGCTGGTGACTGACTCAGTGTTAGCTGCAGTCACAGTGCTGGTGACTCACAAAGTGTTAGCTTCACAGTGCTGGTGACTGGTACAGTGTTAGCTTCAGTCACAGTGCTGGTGATTGGTACAGTGTTAGCTTCAGTCATAGTGCTGGTGACTGACACAGTGTTAGCTTCAGTCATAGTGCTGGTGACTGGCACAGTTTTAGCATCACTCACAGTGCTGGTGACTGACACAGTGTTAGCTTCACAGTTCTGGTGACTGATACAGTGTTAGCTTCACTCAGTGCTGGTGACTGATACAGTGTTAGCTTCACAGTGCTGGTGACTCACACAGAAGGAAAGAAGGAAGGGTAACTTTAATGACTGGACTCAAGAGCACTTCACCAACATCAAAGTATACTTGTTGAAGTGAGAAATTGTGAAGGAACTTATACAAACTATATCATATGATCTTTGATTCATACATTGTTTGCTCATGCATTTTCACTAAAATATTCTCTTACACATTCACAATTAGGCATGATGAAGGAAGGCTTCAGAGAGTCCTGATTCTGGTGAAGGTCTCTTCATCCAAGGAATTTGAGCTACCCTTCCTTTCCCCAGAAAAAAATTGATTACTTCCCATTCACTGGATCCTGAGAGACCCTTGTGGGCTTAGTGCTTCCCTAAGGGTGCAATAAAAATACTGGATCAAAAGTTGACAGTTGTGGCAGTGACGAATCTCTGTTCCTCACTATATTGTTATTAGTATCTTATGACTGGTTCATTCTGTTTATTTTCAACTTGAAGGTGCAGGTAGCAACTGCTAGGAAACTAACACATGTAGACAAGGAGTCTCACTTAATTCAATGTGATCAAGCAGAATACCTTGATACTGCCAGAGCTTTTGCTCCAAGGAATTGGAACTGCTGTTTTTTCCTTAGATCAAACTTAATCACTTTCTGACCCTTCACTTGTACTGCTGTGTTGTTCTGTGCTAGACATCACTGAGAATAGAGTATCAAAGAATATAAGAAGAGACAGTACCAACTTACAAATATTTCAAATTACAAGCATCTGCATTTATGTACGTGTATCTTTTGAAACAGTTCCATTGATACAAATGCTTATAGCACTTGCTACAGACATCTGCAAAATATAACAACTTTTATTCTCATATTTTCTCTGAAGTTTGTAAATTGAAAAACCAGGACTAACTTGTTTGTAAGTAGAAATTCTATGAATGTAACTTGTTTGTTAGTTGTTTATTTCATGTAACTGTATGATCTACATTTGAAAGGTAATGTTCTTATGCTGCTACAAGTGTTAAGTACAGCTTCAAACAATAGTATGCTCAACTGGTTGCTTGATTTTTAATAATGTCTCTTTAGGTCAGTCCTCTGCTGATACTTGTTTCTTCACTTGGCATGAAATATTTGACAAATGAATTGTCCTCATATCTTTTCCAAGTCTAAGAGTATTTTACTCAACACTTATTTATAAAATAAGTATGTTTGGTGTTTGTATATTATGACATATTTACTAGGTAGTTTTATTACTGTGTAGTACTCTTCAAGGAGGCTAGCTGCCTTAATTTGCTGAAAGGCTCTTGATTCTAGCAGCAGTTGTAGCTACCCTTCCTTTCTGTGGCTTAAACATGATTACCTCCAGGTACCTACCTGCAGCACCTCCATCAATTTTATTATGATAATAGCACTACTAAGTTATAATAATAGCACTACTAAGTTAATACCTAAACTATTGAAATTAAATGACATATACCATAGTGCAGACATTGTGTATACCATAGTGCAGACATTGTGTATACTATAGTGCAGACATTGTGTATACCATAGTGCAGACATTGTGTATACCATAGTGCAGACAGTATTGTATATAATGTGGTGTAAACATGATCATTTTAAATATTCTCAAAAAGCTCTCTGTCTTGAGATTAAATATTTAATATATTTAACCCTTTGACTGTTTCAGGCCCCTCTCTGAAACTGTCATTCTATGTCGCTCAATTTTTAAAAAAAAAAAAATTATTTTTTCTTATGAAATGATAGAGAATCTTTTCCCGATGGTAATGACACCAAAAGTTCGAAATTTTGTCGAAAACTCGTGGAATTATGCTCCCGCGAAGTTAGCGGTCTCGGCAACATATGCGTATCGGCGATTTCGCCGACTTTGAGCCCCATTTTCAGCCAATTCCATTGTTCCAGTTGACCAAACTCATAGCTATTTCTTTAGAACTCCATTTTATCTATCAGCTGAGTACAAGAAACCTCCCATTTACTAATTTGGACTACCCAATATGGTGGTCAGAAATTGGCAATTTGGCCAATTTCACGCAAAATAAAAAAGATGCCAATTTCAAAATAGGGTCCAGAATAAACAAGGTAGACATTCGTGGCACTAAAATAACATATGCTCTGTTCATTAGTCACATCTCTAGGCCCCTCTTATATTATTATTGCTTTCTATTTTGATTTTTTATTCATACAAAAAAATACAAAATTTACTGTTATGCAGACGACTGCATTATTGTAAAAATGGTATAAATAATATCAGTGCACTAGTGAAAGAATATTAGACTCCCCAGTTGACGTGTATTGGTCGTGTGGTGTGATTTATTTACTCTTGAACATTGGTAAAAATCGAACATTTCCGCTACTTTGAGCTCAGTTTCAAGGTCGTTTTCATCGTAAAAGTAATGAAAATCATCTCTATTTCTGTAATATGTTTTCCATTTTATCACCTAAGACCATGAAAACGCGAATACAACGATAAATACTATACGAAAATACACCTCAAAGTCGGCGTTTTATTCCAAAAAAACGATCAGAGTTTTTTTTTTCTCATTACGCAATGTGTGCTGCAGGATTTTTTTTATGTGGTGCACACTGACCACACAGACCCATTCTCTCACATGTGGGCCTACCAGCTTTCTCCCACTTGATTTGAAGCCGCTAGAATTATTGAGTATATATACGTCAGAAACATTGGCTCGTAAGACGTATTTATACGTCGAAAACAGTCAAAGGGTTAAATTCTTTTTTTCTTCTTTCAATGCACTGGCCGTATCCCACTGAGGCAGGGTGGCCCACCAAGGCAGGGTGGCCCAAAACGAAAAAATGAAACGTTCTCCATTTAAATTTACTAACATATATACAGGAGATGGGGTTACTAGCCCCTTGCTCCCGGCTTACGGAGGAAGAATTCTATTCCACTTCCCCATGGAGATAAGAGGAAATAAACTAGAACAAGAACTAGCAAGAAAATAGAGAAAACACATAGGGGCGTGTATATATGTATATGCTTGTACATGCAAGTGTAGTGTGACCTAAGTGTAAGTAGAAGTAGCAAGACGTACCTAAAATCTTGCATGTTTCTTCTTTCTTTCAACACACCAGCCACATCCCACCGAGGCGTGGTGGCCCAAAAGGAAAAACAAAAGTTTCTCCTTTTACATTTAGTAATATATACAGGAGAAGAGGTTACTAGCCCCTTGCTCCCGGCATTTTAGTTGCCTCCTACAACACGCATGGCTTACGGAGGAAGAATTCTGTTCCACTTCCCCATGGAGGTAAGAGAAAATAAACAACAAGAACAAGAACTAGTAAGAAAATATTAGAAAACCCAAAGGGGTGTGTATATATATGCTTGTACATGTATGTGTAGTGTGACCTAAGTGTAAGTAGAAGTAGCAAGACGTACCTGAAATCATGCATGTTTATGAGACAGAAAAAAAGACACCAGCAATCCTACCATCATATAAAACAATTACAGGCTTCCACTTTACACTCACTTGGCAGGATAGTAATACCTCCCTGTGCGGTTGCTGTCTACCAACCTACCACCTACAATATATTTAAATTTTTAATATATTTAAGGGTCGCCCCGAAAAGGTTGGAGGAAGGGGATAAAGGGGATTTTTTGGGCGAGGGGCTTGGACTGCAGCAAACATGCATGAGCATGTTAGATAGGAGTGAATGGAGGTGAATGATTTTTGGGACCTGACGAGCTGTTGGAGTGTGACCAGGGTAATATTTTGTGAAGGGATTTGGGGAAACCAGTTAGCTGGACCTGAGTCCTGAAATAGGAAGTACAGTGCCTGCACTTTAAAGGAGGGGTTTGGGATATTGGGAGTTTAGAGGGACACCTAAACTGTCGTATCTGAGCGCCTCTGCAAAGACAGCGATTATGTATGTGATGGTGAAAGTGTTGAATGATGAAAGTTTTTTCTTTCATTTTGGGTTTTTCTTTCTTTTTGGGTCACCCTGCTTTGATGGGAAATGGCCATGTTAAAAAAATAAAAAAATTACTTCTAAGGTGTATATATATATATGTTTTATTTAGTATCTTCATTGAAGTGCTTCTGTAGGATGACCATCTTGATGCTGGTGATGGGCTCTTGATCTGAGGAAGTGGAGTCACTGTCCCTTATCCTTCAATGAAACTTCATTACCTCTAATCCCCTGGTGCTGTATGACTTGTGGGTTTAGTACTTTGTAACAAATATTTTGATAATATTAAATAACCATGTCTGCTGGCCCAGTCAACATGCTATGTTCACAATGCTCTGCTTAAAGATATTGCTTGTAAACACACAATAGTCACATTATACTTGAACCCTGGGTGTTTTGACAGGTGTAGCAGGGTAATATTATACTTGAACCCTGGGTGTTTTGTCAGGTGTAGCAGGGTAATATTATACTTGAACCCTGGGTGTTTTGTCAGGTGTAGCAAGGTAATAACATTAAACCACTAAACTCTGGATGTTTCATTACCTAACTAATTAAAATTAAATAAAGGGTTTTGTTTTATTACAGTTACTTGAGATGTAAACAAGATCAGTGTCCAGATAGATTTTTATCTGCTAATACATTAGAAGAAAAATTAGATTAGAAGAAAATTGTCAAAGTGGGAAGTCTGAATGTGCGTGGATGTTGTGCAGATGATAAGAAAGAGATGATTGTGGATGTTATGAATGAGAAGAAGCTGGATGTCCTGGCTTTAAGTGAAACAAAGCTGAAGGGGGTGGGAGAGTTTCAGTGGAGAGGAATAAATGGGATTAGGTCAGGGGTTTCAAATAGAGTTAGAGCTAAAGAAGGAGTAGCAATAATGTTGAAGGATAAGCTATGGCAGGAAAAGAGGGACTATAAATGTATTAATTCAAGGATTATGTGGAGTAAAATAAAGATTGGATGTGAAAAGTGGGTTATAATAAGCGTGTATGCACCTGGAGAAGAGAGAAGTGTAGAGGAGAGAGAGAGATTTTGGGAAATGTTGAGTGAATGCATGGGGAGTTTTGAATCAAGTGTGAGAGTAATGGTGGTTGGGGATTTCAATGCTAAAGTGGGTAAAAATGTTATGGAGGGAGTAGTAGGTAAATTTGGGGTGCCAGGGGTAAATGTAAATGGGGAACCTTTAATTGAGCTATGTGTAGAAAGAGATTTGGTAATAATACATATTTTATAAAAAAGAGGATAAATAAGTATACAAGGTATGATGTAGCACGTAATGAAAGTAGTTTGTTAGATTATGTATTGGTGGATAAAAGGTTGATGGGTAGGCTCCAGGATGTACATGTTTATAGAGGGGCAACTGATATATCGGATCATTATTTAGTTGTAGCTACAGTTAGAGTAAGAGGTAGATGGGAAAAGAGGAAGGTGGCAACAACAAGTAAGAGGGAGGTGAAAGTGTATAAACTAAGGGAGGAGGACCCCTCAAGGAAGGTTCCTTGATGTTGGTGAGGGGCTCTTGATTTAGGGAATTGGATTTGTGCTCCAGTTCCCCGAATTAAGCCTGAATGCCTTCCACATCCCCCCCCCCCCAGGTGCTGTATAATCCTCTGGGTTTAGCGCTTCCCCCTTGATTATAATAATAATAAGGGAGGAGGAAGTTCGGGTGAGATATAAGCGACTATTGGCAGAAAGGTGGGCTAGTGCAAAGATGAGTAGTGGGGGGGGATGAAGAGGGTTGGAATAGTTTTAAAAATGCAGTATTAGAATGTGGGACAGAAGTTTGTGGTTATAGGAGGGTGGGGGCAGGAGGAAAGAGGAGTGATTGGTGGAATGATGAAGTAAAGGGTGTGATAAAAGAGAAAAAGGTAGCTTATGAGAGGTTTTTACAAAGCAGAAGTGTTATAAGAAGAGTAGAGTATATGGAGAGTAAAAGAAAGGTAAAGAGAGTGCAAAAGGAGAGCAGATGATAGAGTGGGAGAGGCACTGTCAAGAAATTTTTATGAAAATAAGAAAAAATTTTGGAGTGAGTTAAACAAGTTAAGAAAGCCTAGGGAAAGTATGGATTTGTCAGTTAAAAACAGAGTAGGGGAGGTAGTAGATGGGGAGATGGAGGTATTAGGTAGATGGTGAGAATATTTTGAGGAACTTTTAAATGTTGAGGAAGAAACAGATGCAGTAATTTCATGCACTGGTCAGGGAGGTATACCATCTTTTAGGAGTGAAGAAGAGCAGAATGTAAGTGTGGGGGAGGTATGTGAGGCATTATGTAAAATGAAAGGGGGTAAAGCAGCTGGAACTGATGGGATTATGACAGAAATGTTAAAAGCAGGGGGGATATAGTGTTGGAGTGGTTGGTACTTTTGTTTAATAAATGTATGAAAGAGGGGAAGGTACCTAGGGATTGGCGGAGAGCATGTATAGTCCCTTTATATAAAGGAAAAGGGGACAAAAGAGACTGTAAAAATTATAGAGGAATAAGTTTACTGAGTATACCAGGAAAAGTGTACAGTAGGGTTATAATTGAAAGATTTAGAGGTAAGACAGAATGTAGCATTGCGGATGAGCAAGGAAGTTTCAGAGTGGGTAGGGGATGTGTAGATCAAGTGTTTACATTGAAGCATATATGTGAACAGTATTTAGATAAAGGTAGGGAAGTTTTTATTGCATTTATGGATTTAGAAAAGGCATATGATAGAGTGGATAGAGGAGCAATGTGGCAGATGTTGCAAGTATATGGAATAGGTGGTAAGTTATTAAATGCTGTAAAGAGTTTTTATGAGGATAGTGAGGCTCAGGTTAGGGTGTGTAGAAGAGAAGGAGACTACTTCCCGGTAAAAGTAGGTCTTAGACAGAGATGTGTAATGTCACTATGGTTGTTTAATATATTTATAGATGGGGTTGTAAAGGAAGTAAATGCTAGGGTGTTCGGGAGAGGGGTGGGATTAAATTTTGGGGAATCAAATTCAAAATGGGAATTGACACAGTTACTTTTTGCTGATGATACTGTGCTTATGGGAGATTCTAAAGAAAAATTGCAAAGGTTAGTGGATGAGTTTGGGAATGTGTGTAAAGGTAGAAAGTTGAAAGTGAACATAGAAAAGAGTAAGGTGATGAGGGTGTCAAATGATTTAGATAAAGAAAAATTGGATGTCAAATTGTGGAGGAGGAGTATGGAAGAAGTGAATGTTTTCAGATACTTGGGAGTTGACGTGTCGGCGGATGGATTTATGAAGGATGAGGTTAATCATAGAATTGATGAGGGAAAAAAGGTGAGTGGTGCGTTGAGGTATACGTGGAGTCAAAAAACGTTATCTATGGAGGCAAAGAAGGGAATGTATGAAAGTATAGTAGTACCAACACTTATATGGGTGTGAAGCTTGGGTGGTAAATGCAGCAGCGAGGAGACGGTTGGAGGCAGTGGAGATGTCCTGTTTAAGGGCAATGTGTGGTGTAAATATTATGCAGAAAATTCAGAGTGTGGAAATTAGGAAAAGGTGTGGAGTTAACAAAAGTATTAGTCAGAGGGCAGAAGAGGGGTTGTTGAGGTGGTTTGGTCATTTAGAGAGAATGGATCAAAGTAGAATGACATGGAAAGCATATAAATCTATAGGGGAAGGAAGGCGGGGTAGGGGTCGTCCTCGAAAGGGTTGGAGAGAGGGGGTAAAGGAGGTTTTGTGGGCAAGGGGCTTGGACTTTCAGCAAGCGTGCGTGAGCGTGTTAGATAGGAGTGAATGGAGACGAATGGTACTTGGGACCTGACGATCTGTTGGAGTGTGAGCAGGGTAATATTTAGTGAAGGGATTCAGGGAAACCGGTTATTTTCATATAGTCGGACTTGAGTCCTGGAAATGGGAAGTACAATGCCTGCACTTTAACCCTTTGAGGGTTTTCGTCGTACTAGTACGTCTTACGCGTAGGGGTTTTTGACGTACTAGTACTCATAAATTCTAGCGACCTCAAATCTAGTGGGAGAAAGCTGGTAGGCCTTCATATGAAAGAATGGGTCTATGTGGTCAGTGTGCACAGTCTAAAAAAAATCCTGCAGCACACGGTGCATAATAAGAAAAAAAAAACTTTTTCCATTTTTTTTTAATAAATCAGCGACTTTGCAGTGTATTTTCGTATAGTATTTATTGTTGTATTCTAGTTTTCTTGGTCTCATTTTATAGAATGGAAGACATATTACTGAAATTGAGATGATTTTGACTGGTTTTACAATGAAAGGTGCCTTGAAATTGAGCTCAAAGTAGCAGAAATGTTCGATTTTTACCAAACTTCAAAAGTAAACAAATCGTGCCAAGCGTGCAATACACGTCAACTGGTGAGTCTAATATTCTTTCACAAGTGCACCAATAATATTTATACCATTTTTTACACTAATGCAGTAGTCTGCATAACAGTAAATCTTATATTTTTTGTGAGAATAAAAATTCAAAGTGGAAAGCAAAAGAATATAAGAGGGGCCTTGAGACATGACTAATGACTAGAGGAAATGTCATTTTAGTGCCAGGAATGTCTTTCTTGTTTATTCTGGACCCTATTCCGAAATTGGCATCTTTTGAAATTTGTGTGAAATTGGCAAAATTGCTAAATTCTGACCACTGTACTGGATAGTTGAATTTATAAATGGGTGGTTTCTTGCACCCATTCGATAGAAAAAATGGAGTTCTAGCGAAATATTCATGTTTTTTGTCGACTAGTACAGTGAAATTGGCCGAAAATGGGGCTCAAAGTGGGCAAAATCGCCGATCCGTAAACATCGCCGAGACCGCTAACTTTGCGAGAGCATAATTCCGTAAGTTTTCTATCAAATTTCAAACTTTTGGTGTCGTTATGATCGGGAAAAGATTCTCTATCTTTTCATAAGAGAAAATAAATTTTTTTTTTTTTAAATTTGGCCGACCCTGAGAACGAGTTTCGGAGAGGGCCTGTCGACCCTCAAAGGGTTAAAGGAGGGGTTTGGGATATTGGCAGTTTGGAGGGATATGTTGTGTATCTTTATATGTGTATGCTTCTAAACTGTTGTATTCTGAGCACCTCTGCAAAAACAGTGATACTGTGCAAGTGTGGTGAAAGTGTTGAATGATGATGAAAGTATTTTCTTTTTGGGGATTTTCTTTCTTTTTTGGGTCACCCTGCCTCGGTGGGAGACGGCCGACTTGTTGAAAAAAAAAAAAAACATTAGTTTTCTTTGATTAGCTATTTATTCCTCTAGTTTTCATAGTATTACTTAATTCACAGCTTTGAGAGACAATTTTACAGACATTTTGGTCCGTCCTGAACCATTGTGATGTAACTTGCCTCTGTCCATTCTTCTTGCATGTCCCATTTATTGGCTTTCTCCTTGCCTCATAACTTGACCTGTTTTCTGGCTTTGTTCTTGCCTTTTAAACTGGTCTTTCTTCTGGCTTTCTCTCTTTATCTCTCTCACTCCTCACTTGATAATGGTACTACAGGACAGACTGAAACACCATCTTCAGATTCCTTACCAAATTTTAGATTAGTTGTGAATTGTTCCAGCACTCTGTTGTGACTTTTATTTAATATATGTATTGTTTGTGTGTAATGTTATATTTCTCCCTGGTGTATATAAACATTACCCCTTATCTGACAGACTGAAATGTGCAGAACTTGGGTGGCAATCTTTTCATCACTCTGCAGTCAGTTAAAACGATTCAGTTATTCATGTGAATGTTTTGTTAGTTATTACCTATGATATTTGAACTATGTGCTTACCTTAATTACATGAAATAAACTTAAAAATGTATTATATCCCTTCCATACATATTTGTAAATTAAATATGAAAGGTCAGTGGTTGTATTTTATTTAACACTGCTCTCAACAATTGCAGTATTGTATCCAGTGAGGTTGATCTTCTGCAAAGTTAGCAAGAAAAAATTATGTCATTACTGATATGCTTTGATTACACTGTCTACAGTGTAATCAGTTTGTATCCTCCCTGCTAGTAGTAGCCTCATTGACACCTACTATGCAGTGTGATAAGGTTGTACCCTCCCTGTTAGTAGTAACCTCATTGACACCTACTATACAGTGTGATTAGGTTGTACCCTCCCTGCTAGTAGTAACCTCACAGACACCTACTATATAGTGTGATTAGGTTGTACCCTCCTTGCTAGTAGTAACCTCACTGACACCTAATATATAGTGTGATTAGGTTGTACCCTCCCTGCTAGTAGTAACCTCACTGACACCTACTAAATAGTGTGATTAGGTTGTACCCTGCTATATAGCCCTTGTGGTTTAGCACTTCTTTTTTATTATAATAATAATAGGTTGTACCCTCCCTGCTAGTAGTAACCTCACTGATACCTACTATATAGTGTGATTAGGTTGTACCCTCCCTGCTAGTAGTAGCCTCACTGACACCTACTATATAGTGTGATTAGGTTGTACCCTCCCTGCTAGTAGTAGCCTCACTGATACCTACTATATAGTGTGATCTTTTCCTTAACCCTTTGACTGTCGCGGCCGTATATATACGTCTTATGTCCTGGTGTCGCAAAATTTAAAAAAAAAAAAAAAAAAATTTTTTTCTTATGAAATGATAGAGAATCTTTTCCCGATTGTAATGACACCAAAAAAAACGAAATTTGATGGAAAACTGATGGAATTATGCTCTCGCGAAGTTAGCAACCTCGGCGCCGTTTACAAATCGGCGATTTCGCCCGCTTTGAGCCCTATTTTTGGCTAATTCCATTGTTCCAGTCGCCCAAACTCATAGCTATTTCGTTAGAACTCCATTTTTTCTATCGATTGAGTACAAGAAACTGCCCATTTACCGATTTCAACTACCTAATAATGTGGTCAGAAATTTGCAATTTGGCCAATTTCACGAAAACTAAAAAATATGACAATTTCAAAATAAGGTCCAGAATGAACAATGCAGACATTCCTGGCTCTAAAATAACATTTTCTTTGCTCATCAGTCGTGTTTCCAGGCCCCTCTGATATTACTCTTGCTTTCTATTTTGAATTTTTATTCAAACAAAAAGTTGAAGACTTACTATTATGCAGACTACTGCAATACTGTAATAATTGTATAAATAACATCAACCCATTCATGACTGCATATTAGAATGGCTAGTTGGACATTTACTGGAAAATGGCATCATTTGCTTACTTTTGAACATTGGCAAAAATCAAACATTTCCCCTACTTTGAGCTCCATTTCTAGGTTCTTTTTATAGTAAAATCAATCAAAATCATCTCTATTTCTATAATATGTCTTCCATTCTATCAAATGAGACCAAGAAAACGAGAATACAACCATAAATACTATACGAAAATAGACCACAAAGTCGGCATTTTAATTAAAAAAAAACGGTCGGAGTTTTTTTTTCTCATTATGCACTGCGTGCTCCAGGATTTTTTTTATATGGTGCACACTGACCACACAGACCCATTCTCTCACATGTGGGCCTACCAGCTTTCTCCTGCTTGATTTGAAGCCGCTAGAATTTATGAGTATATATACGTCAAACACGGTACCTCGTAAAACGTATATATACGGCCGCGACAGTCAAAGGGTTAAGTGGTACAGATGGATGCAGCACTGTTCAGGGGTTCCCCCCCCCCAGACAGTTTATTTCCTCTTGAGATTTTGTTTGGGTTATTGACTTGTTAGTTGTCCCTGAAGGTTGACCTGTAAGTGATTGACGTTTTTTTTCTCCTATTTTTTTCTTTCATAACTTGAGAAAGTTTCAGTTATTCAGCTTCAAAATTTCAATGCTTGTACATGGTGACTGGGACCAGATTCTTAAAATGTTATAAAATATGTAGGTTGGTAGACAGCACCCACCCAGGGAGGTTCTACTGTCCTGCCAAATAAATGTAAGGTGGAAACCTATACAGTGGAGCCTCGGAATACAACCATCTCCCTACACAAACAAAGCTCAGCACTCGACCAAACAAATACAACCTGCCAGAAGTTTGCTGTAAACTATTTCATGTTTCTTCGCATTTTCTGTTTTTTTTTTTTTTTTTTGTATTGTATAAATAAGTCACCATGGGGCCTACGACGATTAGTGATAACAGTCAGCCAAACAGAAAATTGGTTGGGAAGAACTTGTTCGATACTTAAATGGAGCGGAACTCGAACAGCCTTCTGGAATGAATTAAGGTCGCATACCGAGGTTCCACTGTATTTGTTTTACACACAAGATAATAGGTATATCTTGTTAATTTATTTACACTTAGGTCACACTACATGTGCATGTACAGTGTACATGTTTATGTACACACACTCAGCTAAGTTTTCTTTGTTTTTTCTGAATATTATTTTTTTTATTATTAACACACGAGGGAGCATTCACCAAATTCAACTTCAATAACAAAAACATAAAGTGGGACCAAGTAAACCAAGTCCTAACCGATATAAGCTGGGAAGATATGCTAAGCAACACAGACCCCAACTTATGCCTAGAACAGATTAACTTGGTGGCACTCGATGTATGCACAAGGCTTATTCCTCTAAGAAAAAGGAGGAGTAGATGTAAAATAGAAAGAGACAGGCGCTCCCTTTACAGGCGACGGAAAAGAATAACAGAGCGGCTAAAAGAGGTCAACATATCTGAAATGCGTAGGGAGACACTGGTCAGAGAAATAGCAAGCATCGAACTTAAGCTAAAGGAATCTTATAGGAGTCAGGAATCGCGGGAAGAACTAAAAGCCATAAATGAAATCGAAAGAAACCCAAAGTATTTCTTCTCTTATGCCAAATCAAAGTCGAGAACAACGTCCGGTATTGGGCCCCTACTTACCTGGAGTTTACCTGGAGAGAGTTCCGGGGGTCAACGCCCCCACGGCCCGGTCTGTGACCAGGCCTCCTGGTGGATCAGCGCCTGATCAACCAGGCTGTTGCTGCTGGCTGCACGCAAACCAACGTACGAGCCACAGCTCGGCTGATCAGGAACTGACTTTAGGTGCTTGTCCAGTGCCAGCTTGAAGACTGCCAGGGGTCTGTTGGTAATCCCCCTTATGTGTGCTGGGAGGCAGTTGAACAGTCTTGGGCCCCTGACACTTATTGTATGGTCTCTTAACGTGCTAGTGACATCCCTGCTTTTCATTGGGGGGATGGTGCATCGTCTGCCAAGTCTTTTGCTTTCGTAGTGAGTGATTTTCGTGTGCAAGTTCGGTACTAGTCCCTCTAGGATTTTCCAGGTGTATATAATCATGTATCTCTCCCTCCTGCGTTCCAGGGAATACAGGTTTAGGAACCTCAAGCGCTCCCAGTAATTGAGGTGTTTTATCTCCGTTATGCGCGCCGTGAAAGTTCTCTGTACATTTTCTAGGTCGGCAATTTCACCTGCCTTGAAAGGTGCTGTTAGTGTGCAGCAATATTCCAGCCTAGGTAGAACAAGTGACCTGAAGAGTGTCATCATGGGCTTGGCCTCCCTAGTTTTGAAGGTTCTCATTATCCATCCTGTCATTTTTCTAGCAGATGCGATTGATACAGTGTTATGGTCCTTGAAGGTGAGATCCTCCGACATAATCACTTAAACAAGATGGGTCCTACACAGATGACAGCAAGGAAATGAGTGAGCTACTCAAGTCCCAATATGACTCAGTTTTTAGCAAGCCGCTAACCAGACTGAGAGTCGAAGATCAAAATGAATTTTTTATGAGAGAGCCACAGAATTTGGTTAACACAAGCCTATCTGATGTTATCCTGATGCCAAAAGACTTCGAACAGGCGATAAATGACATGCCCATGCACTCTGCCCCAGGGCCAGACTCATGGAACTCCGTGTTCATCAAGAACTGCAAGAAGCCCCTATCACAAGCTTTTACCATTCTATGGAGAGGGAGCATGGACACAGGGGTCGTCCCACAGTTACTAAAAACAACAGACATAGCCCCACTCCACAAAGGGGGCAGTAAAGCAATAGCAAAGAACTACAGACCAATAGCACTAACATCCCATATCATAAAAATCTTTGAAAGGGTCCTAAGAAGCAAGATCACCACCTATCTAGAAACCCGTAAATTACACAACCCAGGGCAATATGGGTTTAGAACAGGTCGCTCCTGTCTGTCTCAACTATTAGATCACTACGACAAGGTCCTAGATGCACTAGAAGACAAAAAGAATGCAGGTGTAATATATACAGACTTTGCAAAAGCCTTCGACAAGTGTGACCATGGCGTAATAGCGCACAAAATGTGTGCTAAAGGAATAACAGGAAAAGTCGGTCAATGGATCAATAAATTTCCTCACTAACAGAACACAGAGTAGTAGTCAACAGAGTAAAGTCCGAGGCAGCTACGGTGAAAAGCTCTGTTCCACAAGGCACAGTACTCGCTCCCATCTTGTTCCTCATCCTCATATCTGACATAGACAAGGATGTCAGCCCCAGCCCCGTGTCTTCCTTTGCAGATGACACCTGAATCTGCATGACAGTGTCTTCCATTGCAGACACTGCAAGGCTCCAGGCGGACATCAACCAAATCTTTCAGTGGGCTGCACAAAACAATATGAAGTTCAACGATGAGAAATTTCAATTACTCAGATATGGTAAACACGAGGAAATTAAATCTTCATCAGAGTACAAAACAAATTCTGGCCACAAAATAGAGCGAAACCTGGGAGTGATCATGTCGGAGGATCTCACCTTCAAGGACCATAACATTGTATCAATCGCATCTGCTCGAAAAATGACAGGATGGATAATGAGAACCTTCAAAACTAGGGATGCCAAGCCCATGATGATACTCTTCAGGTCACTTGTTTTATCTAGGCTGGAATATTGCTGCACACTAACAGCACCTTTCAAGGCAGGTGAAATTGCTGTCCTGGAAAATGTACAGAGAACCTTCACAGCGCGCACAACGGAGATAAAACACCTAAATTACTGGGAGCACTTGAGTTCCTGAACCTGTATTCCCTGGAACGCAGGCGGGAGAGGTACATGATTATGTACACCTGGAAAATCCTAGAGGGACTAGTATGGAACTTGCACACGAAAATCACTCACTACGAAAGCAAAAGACTTGGCAGATGATGCAACATCCCCCCAATGAAAAGCAGGGGCGTCACTAGCACGTTAAGAGACCATACAATAAGTGTCAGGGGCCCAAGACTGTTCAACTGCCTCCCAGCATACATACCTGGACCTGGAGTTTACCTGGAGAGAGTTCCGGGGGTCAACGCCCCCGCGGCCCGGTCTGTGACCAGGCCTCCTGGTGGATCAGAGCCTGATCAACCAGGCTGTTGCTGCTGGCTGCACGCAAACCAACGTACGAGCCACAGCCCGGCTGATCCGGAACTGACTTAGGTGCTTGTCCAGTGCCAGCTTGAAGACTGCCAGGGGTCTGTTGGTAATCCCCCTTATGTGTGCTGGGAGGCAGTTGAACAGTCTCGGGCCCCTGACACTTATTGTATGGTCTCTTAACGTGCTAGTGACACCCCTGCTTTTCATTGGGGGGATGGTGCATCGACTGCCAAGTCTTTTGCTTTCGTAGTGAGTGATTTTCGTGTGCAAGTTCGGTACTAGTCCCTCTAGGATTTTCCAGGTGTATATAATCATGTATCTCTCCCTCCTGCGTTCCAGGGAATACAGGTTTAGGAACCTCAAGCGCTCCCAATAATTGAGGTGTTTTATCTCCGTTATGCGCGCCGTGAAAGTTCTCTGTACATTTTCTAGGTCGGCAATTTCACCTGCCTTGAAAGGTGCTGTTAGTGTGCAGCAATATTCCAGCCTAGATAGAACAAGTGACCTGAAGAGTGTCATCATGGGCTTGGCCTCCCTAGTTTTGAAGGTTCTCATTATCCATCCTGTCATTTTTCTAGCAGATGCGATTGATACAATGTTATGGTCCTTGAAGGTGAGATCCTCCGACATGATCACTCCCAGGTCTTTGACGTTGGTGTTTCGCTCTATTTTGTGGCCAGAATTTGTTTTGTACTCTGATGAAGATTTAATTTCCTCATGTTTACCATATCTGAGTAATTGAAATTTCTCATCGTTGAACTTCATATTGTTTTGTGCAGCCCACTGAAAGATTTGGTTGATGTCCGCCTGGAGCTTTGCAGTGTCACAAATGGAAGACACTGTCATGCATAAGGGGGATTACCAACAGACCCCTGGCAGTTTTCAAGCTGGCACTGGACAAGCACCTAAAGTCGGTTCCTGACCAGCCAGGCTGTGGCTCGTATGTTGGTTTGCATGCAGCCAGCAGTAACAGCCTGGTGGATCAGGTTCTGATCCACCATGAGGCCTTGTCACAGACTGGGCAGTGGGGGCATTGACCCCGGGAACTCTCTCCAGGTAAACTCCAGGTAAACACTGGCCGATTCCCACCAAGGCAGGGTGGCCCGAAAAAGAAAAACTTTCACCATCATTCACTCCATCACTGTCTTGCCAGAAGGGTGCTTTACACTACAGTTTTTAAACGGCAACATGAACACCCCTCCTTCAGAATGCAGGCACTGAACTTCCCATCTCCAGCACTCAAGTCCGGCCTGCCGGTTTCCTTGAATCCCTTCATAAATGTTACTTTGCTCACACTCCAACAGCACATCAAGTATTAAAAACCATTTGTCTCCATTCACTCCTATCAAACACGCTCACACATGCCTGCTGGAAGTCCAAGAGGTGTGGAGTTAAAAGATAAAGAATCACACATAAAGTGGGAGTTGTCACAGTTGCTCTTTGCTGATGACATTGTGTTCTTGCCCCTCGCACACAAAACCTCCTTTACCCCCTCCCTCCAACCTTTCCTAGGCCGACCCCATACCCCACCTTCCTTCCACTACAGACTGATACACTCTTGAAGTCATTCTGTTTCGCTCCATTCTCTCTTCATGTCCAAACCACCTCAACAACCCTGCCTCAGCCCTCTGGACAACAGTTTTGGTAATCCCGCACCACCTCCTAACTTCCAAACTACTAATTCTCTGCATTATATTCACACCACACATTGCCCTCAGACATGACATCTCCACTGCCTCCAGCCTTCTCCTCGCTGTAACATTCATCACCCATGCTTCACACCCATATAAGAGCGTTGGTAAAACTATACTCTCATACATTCCCCTCTTTGCCTCCAAGGACAAAGTTCTTTGTCTCCACAGACTCCTAAGTGCACCACTCACCCTTTTCCCCTCATCAATTCTATGATTCACCTCATCTTTCATAGACCCATCTGCTGACACGTCCACTCCCAAATATCTGAATACATTCACCTCCTCCATACTCTCTCCCTCCAATCTGATATCCAATCTTTCATCACCTAATCTTTTTGTTATCCTCATAACCTTACTCTTTCCTGTATTCACTTTTAATTTTCTTCTTTTGCATACCCTACCAAATTCATCCACCAACCTCTGCAACTTCTCTTCAGAATCTCCCTCAGAGCACAGTGTCATCAGCAAAGAGCAACTGTGACAACTTCCACTTTATGTGTGATTCTTTATCTTTTAACTCCACGCCTCTTGCCATGACCCTCGCATTTAATTCTCTTACAACCCCATCTATAAATATATTAAACAACCACGGTGACATCACACATCCTTGTCTAATGCCTACTTTTACTGGGAAATAATCTCCCTCTTTCCTACATACTCTAACTTGAGCCTCACTATCTTCGTAAAAACTCTTCACTGCTTTCGGTAACCTACCTCCTACACCATACACCTGCAACATCTGCCACATTGCCCCCCTATCCACCCTGTCATATGCCTTTTCCAAATCCATAAATGCCACAAAAACCTCTTTAGCCTTATCTAAATACTGTTCACTTATATATTTCACTGTATGCACCTGGTCCACACACCCCCTACCTTTCCTAAAGCCTCTTTGTTCATCTGCTATCCTATTCTCCGTCTTACTCCTAATTCTTTCAATAATAACTCCACCATATACTTTACCAGGTATACTCAACAGACTTATCTCCCTATAATTTTTGCACTCTCTTTTGTCCCCTTTGCCTTTATACAAAGGAACTATGCATGATCTCTGCCAATCCCTAGGTACCTTACCCTCTTCCATACATTTATTAAATAATTGCATGAATAGTTCTTATTATTTCCTTTCATATCCATGGGGAAGTTGAGAATCTTTCCTTCATAAGCCATGTGTTGTAGAAGTCGACTTAAATGCCATCAGCGATAGGCTAGTAACCCTTTCTCCCATATAGCTGGAGTTTACCTGGAGAGAGTTCCGGGGGTCAACGCCCCCGCGGCCCGGTCTGTGACCAGGCCTCCTGGTGGATCAGAGCCTGATTAACCAGGCTGTTGCTGCTGGCTGCACGCAAACCAACGTACGAGCCACAGCCCGGCTGGTCAGGAACCGACTTTAGGTGCTTGTCCAGTGCCAGCTTGAAGACTGACAGGGGTCTGTTGGTAATCCCCCTTATGTATGCTGGGAGGCAGTTGAACAGTCTCGGGCCCCTGACACTTATTGTATGGTCTCTTAACGTGCTAGTGACACCCCTGCTTTTTATTGGGGGGATGGTGCATCGTCTGCCAAGTCTTTTGCTTTCGTAGTGAGTGACTTTCGTGTGCAAGTTCGGTACTAGTCCCTCTAGGATTTTCCAGGTGTATATAATCATGTATCTCTCCCGCCTGCATTCCAGGGAATACAGGTTTAGGAACCTCAAGCGCTCCCAGTAGTTGAGGTGTTTTATCTCCATTATGCGCGCCGTGAAGGTTCTCTGTACATTTTCTAGGTCAGCAATTTCACCTGCCTTGAAAGGTGCTGTTAGTGTGCTACAATATTCCAGCCTAGTTAGAACAAGTGACCTGAAGAGTGTCATCATGGGCTTGGCCTCCCTAGTTTTGAAGGTTCTCATTATCCATCCTGTCATTTTTCTAGCAGATGCGATTGATACAATGTTATGGTCCTTGAAGGTGAGATCCTCCGACATGATCACTCCCAGGTCTTTGACGTTGGTGTTTCGCTCTATTTTGTGGCCAGAATTTGTTTTGTACTCTGATGAAGATTTAATTTCCTCGTGTTTATTATATCTGAGTAATTGAAATTTCTCATCGTTGAACTTCATATTGTTTTCCGCAGCCCACTGAAAGATTTGGTTGATGTCCGCCTGGAGCCTTGCAGTGTCTGCAATGGAAGACACTGTCATGCAGATTCGGGTGTCAGCTGCAAAGGAAGACACGGTGCTGTGGCTGACATCCTTGTCCATGTCGGATATGAGGATGAGGAACAAGATGGGAGCGAGTACTGTGCCTTGTGGAACAGAGCTTTTCTCCATAGCTGCCTCGGACTTTAATGAAAATAAAAATAAAACCTCGAAGTTGGGATGTTTGAATGTGTGTGTGGATGTAGTGTGGATAAGAAAGAGATAATTGTGGATGATATAGGTATAGTAGGTAGTAGGTTGGTAGACAGCAGCCACCCAGGGAAGTACTACCGTCCTGCCAGATGACTGTGAAACAGAAACCTGTAACTGTTTTACATGATGGTAGGATTGCTGGTGTCTCTTTCTGTCTCATAAACACGGTAGATAACAGGGAAATCTTGCTACTCCTACTTACAGTTTGGTCACACTTCACAGACAGGCACATGCTTATATATACACATACATCTAGGTTTTTTCTCCTTTTTTTAAATAGTTCTTGTTCTTCTTTATTTCTACTATTGTCCATGGGGAAGTGGAAAAGAATCTTTCCTCTGTAAGCCATGCGTGTCGTATGAGGCGACTAAAATGCCAGGAGCAATGGGCTAGTAACCGCTTCTCCTGTAAAATTTACTAAAAAAGAGAAGAAAAAATTTATAAAACTGGGAGCCTTGAATGTGCGTGGATGTAGTGCGGATGACAAGAAACAGATGATTGCTGATGTTCTGAATGAAAAGAAGTTGGATGCCCTGGCCCTAAGCGAAACAAAGCTGAAGGGGGTAGGGGAGTTTCGGTGGGGAGAAATAAATGGGATTAAATCTGGATTATCTGAGAGAGTTAGAGCTAAGGAAGGGGTAGTAATAATGTTGAAGGATCAGTTATGGAAGGAGAAAAAAGAATATGAATGTGTAAATTCAAGGATTATGTGGATTAAAGTAAAGGTTGGATTCGAAAAGTGGGTCATAATAAGCGTGTATGCACCTGGAGAAGAGAGAAATGTAGAGGAGAGAGAGAGATTTTGGGAGATATTAAGTGAATGTATAGGAACTATGGAAAATTTTATAGGGTGATTACTTGTACATGCCTCAACATTCCATGCATATGAGTAATCTCCTTGGGAGACAACAACTATATTGTTTACCGTAGTCACCCGTGTAGACATGTGAGAAAACCACCTCTGGTCACTGCAGGTGGCCCCTCGACCCTCACAATCTTATCCATATCTATCCGAGACTAGTATAAATTGGGTAGCACCCTCAAGTACGGCGCTACTAATTAATTGTGGACTGTATATATTATATTAGTTTAACTGAATGAAGGGGGGGGGGGTAGGTTACACATGGATATATCCATCAAGGAAAAACACTTGTACATAATCTCACCACTTACCAGATATTCTCTGGTGGTCACTTGATGTAGCTGGATCACTCATAACCTATCCAATTACAACATACCTAACTGGCCAGTGTCAGTCTGCTATAACTAGAAGGGTTACTTAACTGTGGGTGATTGATACTCCTTATTTCCTCCATTTACCATCTCATTTCGATGTCCTACTACACCGACATGGTTCTTATTTCAGCAGGACGAGGTATCCGTCGGTTTGTCCTGGTTTAGAAGTCGTGACTCCATAAAGCCTTCACTATCCTCGGGACAGGAACAACGAGGTAAACATGTGCACACACACTCTTGGAATGGCAGTTCATATCACTTCACTGATTCCTTAACTTAGTGTTATTGTCACTGATTACATTACGATTTACAAGACGGTTTAATGTCTCATAATTATTATACACATTGGAGGCCACTCCATTAAGACTTGAGACCGATGAGTGATGATTAAATCACAGGTATTTTTCCCAGGGACACAGTCCATGGCGACGCGCCAGTCACCACCGGTCGAACCATTATTCACTAATTTTACCACCCTTTTACGGTGGTCCCATAAATCACGTTCCCTCACTCTTCACCAGGAACAGTTACGACACAAGCCTATATTAATCCTTAGGCCGCCGTGAGCACCAGTTTCCTGGTTCCATGCTTTCCCAGCCTCCTCACTACATTCAAAACACTCCCGCCTCTCCCATGCCCCACGTCGACCTCTACCCCCGCACATCCACGCATGCGCAAAGGGAACTCCGGGTTCTATCCTATTTTCAAATACATTTTTGACCCATATCGACACATTAAACACCTATTAGGCACTATAGTTTCGGAAAATTAAAATATTTTCCACAGGAACCTTTGAACCAAGTTTTTTTAGTTTAATATGTTTATTATGCACCCCATACCCATCCTGTGGGCAGTAGTCAAAAGATTACAGAGGTACATAATGGGTCCAGGGACTGGGCCTCAAAGTTTTGATAGCTGAGCAAGTTACAGAGGTAATGAATTCACAATTTACAAAGGTAATGAACTCACAATTTACAAAGGTAATGAACTCCAGGTAGGTCTAGTCACAATCATGACAAGTTACAAAGGTATTTACAGATTACAGGGGTACACAATGGGTCCAGGGACAGGGCTCCAAAGTTTTGATGGCTGAACCAGGTACAAGGTAATGAACTCACAAGTTACAAAGGTAATGAACTCACAAGTTACAAAGGTAATGAACTCACAAGTTACAAAGGTAATGAATACTGTAAGAATGGTTACTTACGTTTATACATGGCTGCAATCATGAACAAATTTTAGAGTAATGAGCAATTCACACTTCCACACCCGGTCACAACTGTAGTGAGTTATTGGTGCAAATGTTGATTGCTGAGTCTCTCTGTCACACACACACACACACACACACACACACACACACACATACAAATTCATACACACACACACATAAACACACACACACACACACACACGGGGCCAGGAGCTGTGACTCGACCCCTGCAACCACAAATAGGTGAGTACACACACACACACACACACAAACTCATACACACACATGCACACACACTCATACACACACACACACACTCATACAAACACACACTCATACTCACACACACACACACACACACACACACACACACACACACACACACACACACACACACACACACACACACACACACACACTCATACACATACACACACAACAAAAAAAACACACACACACACACACACACACACACACACACACACACACACACACACACACACACACACACACACACACACACACACACACATACATGCACATATGTGGTAATGCTTTATTTACAGCTAGCAAAGTCAGGGTATTTCTCCAGAATGGTCTGTAATATACCACTGTGGATAAAATACTTAGCCATTTCTTGAACACTTCTGAGTGAGTTGTTTCTAAATTCATTAATTTTATCGCACTCCAGTACATTATGACGCAGGGTGTGACAATAATCCATCTGGCAAAGTTTACATTTCGTTTGGTCTACATCTGGTGGTGGTGATTTAACCTGCCAAAGATACTTGTAACCCAGCCGGAGCCGGGCGGTAGTGACATCCAAGAGTCTGCTTATTTTGTTGGATGCACCATAGACATGTGGCTCCTCCTGCATGATAGAATGATGATAGATGGACTCACTGGTGTCAATCTCCCTGAGCCTTAAGTCCATAAAATTCAGCTGAAGTTCTTTTCGTATTATTGTTCTCAAACTACTACCTGACAAGCCAAGATTGTAATCTACTCCCTCTTTGAAAGCATACAGCTTAGCCAATTTATCAGTTCTGTCATGCATCTGAAGACCAATGTGAGATGGAATCCACAGCATGTGCACTCTGACTCCACTGTCCACAATCCTACCATACCTGTGTCTGGCTTCTGACACAAGCATGCCACAATTTATGCTTAATGAGTTGAGAGCATTTATGGATGACAGAGAATCAGTTACAATCTTTGATACATTGATGCATTTCAGTGCAAGGAGTATGGCAAACAGTTCTGTCTGAAGGGTAGAGGCCCAATTATTGATGCGTGCTCCAATTTCTTTAAGAGAGCCATCACTCTGTACGACAACAGCAGCACTACCAGCTGCACCAGTGGATTGGTGAACAGAACCATCAAGTGAGAGAGTAATTGTGGTAAAGTAGGAGAAACTTTTAGAGAGGGTGTAGTAGGTAAGTTTGGGGTGCCAGGTGTAAATGATAATGGGAGCCCTTTGATTGAACTTTGTATAGAAAGGGGTTTAGTTATAGGTACTACATATTTTAAGAAAAAGAGGATAAATAAGTATACAAGATATGATGTAGGGCAAAATGACAGCAGTTTGTTGGATTATGTATTGGTAGATAAAAGACTGTTGAGTAGGCTTCAGGATGTACATGTTTATAGAGGGGCCACAGATATATCAGATCACTTTTTAGTTGTAGCTACACTGAGAGTAAAAGGTAGATGGGATACAAGGAGAATAGAAGCATCAGGTAAGAGAGAGGTGAAGGTTTATAAACTAAAAGAGGAGGCAGTTAGGGTAAGATATAAACAACTATTGGAGGATAGATGGGCTAATGAGAGCATAGGCAATGGGGTCGAAGAGGTACAGGGTAGGTTTAAAAATTTAGTGTTAGAGTGTTCAGCAGAAGTTTGTGGTTACAAGAAAGTGGGTGCGGGAGAGAAGAGGAGTGATTGGTGGAATGATGATGTAAAGAGAGTAGTAAGGGAGAAAAAGTTAGCATATGAGATGTTTTTACAAAGTAGAAGAGATGCAAGGAGGGAAGAGTATATGGAGAAAAAGAGAGAGGTTAAGAGAGTGGTGAAGCAATATAAAAAGAGAGCAAATGAGAGAGTGGGTGAGATGTTATCAACAAATTTTGTTGAAAATAAGGAAAAGTTTTGGAGTGAGATTAACAAGTTAAGGAAGCCTAGAGAACAAATGGATTTGTCAGTTAAAAATAGGAGAGTTGAGTTATTAAGTGGAGAGTTAGAGGTATTGGGAAGATGGAGAAAATATTTTGAGGAATTGTTGAATGTTGATGAAGATAGGGAAGCTGTGATTTCGTGTATAGGGCAAGGAGGAATAACATCTTGTAGGAGTGAGGAAGAGCCAGTTGTGAGTGTGGGGGAAGTTCGTGAGGAAGTTTACCTGGAGTTTACCTGGAGAGAGTTCCGGGGGTCAACGCCCCCGCGGCCCGGTCTGTGACCAGGCCTCCTGGTGGATCAGCGCCTGATCAACCAGGCTGTTGCCGCTGGCTGCACGCAAACCAACGTACGAGCCACAGCCCGGCTGATCAGGAACTGACTTTAGGTGCTTGTCCAGTGCCAGCTTGAAGACTGCCAGGGGTCTGTTGGTAATCCCCCTTATGTGTGCTGGGAGGCAGTTGAACAGTCTTGGGCCCCTGACACTTATTGTATGGTCTCTTAACGTGCTAGTGACACCCCTGCTTTTCATTGGGGGGATGGTGCATCGTCTGCCAAGTCTTTTGCTTTCGTAGTGAGTGATTTTCGTGTGCAAGTTCGGTACTAGTCCCTCTAGGATTTTCCAGGTGTATATAATCATGTATCTCTCCCTCCTGCGTTCCAGGGAATACAGGTTTCGGAACCTCAAGCGCTCCCAGTAATTGAGGTGTTTTATCTCCGTTATGCCCGCCGTGAAAGTTCTCTGTACATTTTCTAGGTCGGCAATTTCACCTGCCTTGAAAGGTTCTGTTAGTGTGCAGCAATATTCCAGCCTAGATAGAACAAGTGACCTGAAGAGTGTCATCATGGGCTTGGCCTCCCTTGTTTTGAAGGTTCTCATTATCCATCCTGTCATTTTTCTAGCAGATGCGATTGATACAATGTTATGGTCCTTGAAGGTGAGATCCTCCGACATGATCACTCCCAGGTCTTTGACGTTGGTGTTTCGCTCTATTTTGTGGCCAGAATTTGTTTTGTACTCTGATGAAGATTTAATTTCATGTATGGAAGAGGGTAAGGTACCTAGATAAGATAAGATAAGATTTCGTTCGGATTTTTAACCCCGGAGGGTTAGCCACCCAGGATAACCCAAGAAAGTCAGTGCGTCATCGAGGACTGTCTAACTTATTTCCATTGGGGTCCTTAATCTTGTCCCCCAGGATGCGACCCACACCAGTCGACTAACACCCAGGTACCTATTTGCTGCTAGGTGAGCAGGACAATAGGTGTAAGGAAACGTGTCGGAATTTCCACCCGCCGGGAATCGAACCCAGGCCCTCCGTGTGTGAAGCGGGAGTTTTAGCCACCAGACCACCGGGATTGGCAGAGAGTGTTTACCTGGAGTTTACCTGGAGAGAGTTCCGGGGGTCAACGCCCCCGCGGCCCGGTCTGTGACCAGGCCTCCTGGTGGATCAGCCCCTGATCAACCAGGCTGTTGCTGCTGGCTGCACGCAAACCAACGTACGAGCCACAGCCCGGCTGATCAGGAACTGACTTTAGGTGCTTGTCCAGTGCCAGCTTGAAGACTGCCAGGGGTCTGTTGGTAATCCCCCTTATGTGTGCTGGGAGGCAGTTGAACAGTCTCGGGCCCCTGACACTTATTGTATGGTCTCTTAACGTGCTAGTGACACCCCTGCTTTTCATTGGGGGGATTGTGCATCGTCTGCCAAGTCTTTTGCTTTCGTAGTGAGTGATTTTCGTGTGCAAGTTCGGTACTAGTCCCTCTAGGATTTTCCAGGTGTATATAATCATGTATCTCTCCCTCCTGCATTCCAGGGAATACAGGTTTAGAAACCTCAAGCGCTCCCAGTAATTGAGGTGTTTTATCTCCGTTATGCGTGCCATGAAAGTTCTCTGTACATTTTCTAGGTCGGCAATTTCACCTGCCTTGAAAGGTGCTGTTAGAGTGCAGCAATATTCCAGCCTAGATAGAACAAGTGACCTGAAGAGTGTCATCACGGGCTTGGCCTCCCTAGTTTTGAAGGTTCTCATTATCCATACTGTCATTTTTCTAGCAGATGCGATTGATACAATGTTATGGTCCTTGAAGGTGAGATCCTCCGACATAATCACTCCCAGGTCTTTGACGTTGGTGTTTCGCTCTATTTTGTGGCCAGAATTTGTTTTGTACTCTGATGAAGATTTAATTTCCTCATGTTTACCATATCTGAGTAATTGAAATTTCTCATCGTTGAACTTCATATTGTTTTCCGCAGCCCACTGAAAGATTTGGTTGATGTCCGCCTGGAGCCTTGCAGTGTCTGCAATGGAAGATACTGTCATGCAGATACGGGTGTCATCTGCAAAGGAAGACACGGTGCTGTGGCTGACATCTTTGTCTATGTCGGATATGAGGATGAGGAACAAGATGGGAGCTAGTACTGTGCCTTGTGGAACAGAGCTTTTCACCGTAGCTGCCTCGGACTTTACTCTGTTGACGACTACTCTCTGTGTTCTGTTAGTGAGGAAATTATAGATCCATCGACCGACTTTTCCTGTTATTCCTTTAGCACGCATTTTGTACGCTATTACGCCATGGTCACACTTGTCGAAGGCTTTTGCAAAGTCTGTATATATTACATCTGCATTCTTTTTGTCTTCTAGTGCATTTAGGACCTTGTCGTAGTGATCCAATAGTTGAGACAGACAAGAGCGACCTGTTCTAAACCCATGTTGCCCTGGGTTGTGTAACTGATGGGTTTCTAGATGGGTGGTGATCTTGCTTCTTAGGACCCTTTCAAAGATTTTTATGATATGGGATGTTAGTGCTATTGGTCTGTAGTTCTTTGCTATTGCTTTACTGCCCCCTTTGTGGAGTGGGCCTATGTCTGTTGTTTTTAGTAACTGAGGGACGACCCCCGTGTCCATGCTCCCTCTCCATAGGATGGAAAAGGCTCGTGATAGGGGCTTCTTGCAGTTCTTGATGAACACAGAGTTCCATGAGTCTGGCCCTGGGGCAGAGTGCATGGGCATGTCATTTATCGCCTGTTCGAAGTCATTTGGCGTCAGGATAACATCGGATAGGCTTGTGTTAATCAAATTTTGTGGCTCTCTCATAAAAAATTCATTTTGATCTTCGACTCTCAGTCTGGTTAGCGGCTTGCTAAAAACTGAGTCATATTGGGACTTGAGTAGCTCACTCATTTCCTTGCTGTCATCTGTGTAGGACCCATCTTGTTTAAGTAGGGGCCCAATACTGGACGTTGTTCTCGATTTTGATTTGGCATAGAAGAAATACTTTGGGTTTCTTTCGATTTCATTTATGGCTTTTAGTTCTTCCCGCGATTCCTGACTCCTAAAGGATTCTTTTAGCTTAAGTTCGATGCTTGCTATTTCTCTGACCAGTGTCTCCCTACGCATTTCAGATATATTGACCTCTTTTAGCCGTTCTGTTATTCTTTTCCGTCGCCTGTAAAGGGAGCGCCTGTCTCTTTCTATTTTACATCTACTCCTCCTTTTTCTTAGAGGAATAAGCCTTGTGCATACATCGAGTGCCACCGAGTTAATCTGTTCTAGGCATAAGTTGGGGTCTGTGTTGCTTAGTTTATCTTCCCAGCTTATATCGGTTAGGACTTGGTTTACTTGGTCCCACTTTATGTTTTTGTTATTGAAGTCGAATTTGGTGAATGCTCCCTCGTGACTAGTCTCATTTTGTCAGTCTGGGACTCCACGCATACATGTCTGAACCTCAATTATGTTGTGATCTGAGTATATTGTTTTTGATATGGTGACATTTCTTATCAGATCATCATTGTTAGTGAAGATGAGGTCTTACCTGGAGTTTACCTGGAGAGAGTTTCGGGGGTCAACGCCCCCGCGGCCCGGTCTGTGACCAGGCCTCCTGGTGGATCAGCCCCTGA